>NC_081541.1:5160963-5167422 GCF_901000735.1 Corylus avellana
ATGAGAATCTCATATTTTAAAGTATATGAGGTGATATCAATCGGTTTAAAATTACTCTCTGTCCCAAAAACACAATTTGAAATGCTATTTTACATAAATAATTTTCTTTCCTTTGTGTTGGTCCCTCTGGTTTAATTCTATATATATATTTTAAATAAATTATCATTTAATTAAGTTGGTAAATTTAAAAAAAGTTTTACAGAATATTGACAAAAGTTGAAAGAATAAAAAGCCTCTTTATTTTATTTTATGCAATGTGACTCTCAATAAAAATAAAAGTAGAACTCCTGCCCCAAGATAAGACGCTAATGATCCAATTGAAACTAAGGATTAAGGAGGGACAATAAAAACTCGAATTTAACCGGATTCCTATTCATTCTTACACAAGAATGATAGTCTAGATGGGTTTGGGATTAATATCCAATCAAAATTGAAACCAAATTGAGGTTTGTGGGTCGTGTTTTTATCATGGAAAATGTTTGGGGCACGTAAAATGGATTTTACTACGACGTCGTTACAAATTCAAGTGAGTCATATGACGTCTACATTACTACACCATTGGTGAACAAAATTTGATAAATAAATATATTTGAGTAATATTATATTTTACACTGAATAATGATATTTATTTAATTTTAATTATTTAACGACTAACGTGCAGATTCATCTGCTGATTATCAACGGTGATGAGTGTTGATGTTCATCCTCACCAACTTCCGATTATCATATCTCTCGCTCTTCCCGTACAATAGCTCAACTTCTCAACTCTCAACTCTCCCTCCACTCGGCTCAGCCATGCTCAACGCGGACCACTCCCTACTCTCACTCTCACTCACACTCACAACCCTCGCACTCTTCCTTCTCGTCTCAGCCCAAGAAGACCATCAACAAGACACGCCCATCGCTCGCTTCCAACGCTACCTCCGAATCAACACCGCCCACCCCAACCCGGACTACTCCCCCGCCATTTCCTTCCTCAAATTACAAGCCCAATCCATCCAACTCCAAGCCCGAGCCATCGAGTTCACCCCAGGCAAGCCCGTACTCCTCCTCACCTGGCCCGGCTCCAACCCCTCCCTCCCTTCCATCCTCCTCAACTCCCACCTCGACTCCGTCCCCGCCGAGCCCTCCAAATGGGTTCACCCGCCCTTCTCCGCCGTCCGATCCCCTGATGGCAAGATCTTCGCCCGCGGGGCCCAGGACGACAAGTGTATCGCCGTCCAGTACCTCGAGGCCATCCGGAACCTCAAGGCTAAGAACTTCGTGCCCATCCGCACCGTCCACGTGTCCTACGTGCCCGACGAGGAGATCGGCGGGGTCGACGGGGCCGCCAAGTTCGTCGCCTCGAAGGTGTTCGAGGAATTGCGCGTCGGGTTCGCGTTGGACGAGGGGCAGGCCTCCCCTGGCGACGAGTTCAGAGTTTTCTACGCCGATAGGTCTCCATGGAGCCTGGTGATCAAAGCCGAGGGCACGCCTGGGCACGGGTCGAGAATGTACGATAATACCGCGATGGAGAACTTGATGAAGAGCGTTGAGGTTATCTCTAGGTTTAGGGGCAGTCGGTTCGATGTGGTTAAGGCTGGGGTAGCGACCAATTCGGAAGTTATTTCCATTAATCCTGTTTATGTAAAAGCTGGGATTCCTTCCCCCAATGTAAGTGGATATAACCTGTGTAGCTCAAGCCTCAAAGTTAGTTATGTGTGTGCGCGCGCATGATGGGATTCAGTGTGTGTTTTTGTGCAGGGATTTGTGATGAACGTGCAGCCTTCGGAGGCTGAAGCAGGGTTCGATGTTAGATTGACACCTACAGCGAACCCAGACCTTATGAGGAGGATAATTGCTGAGGAATGGGCACCGGCCTGGAGGAACATGACTTACAAGGTGAATGACCATATTGTGACTTAGTTGATTTAGTTAATTGGAACTGTAAAAAGATAAGGTGTTTAATTTAGTATAACGTGAGTTTATAGTTATATACCTCATATTTCGATATTACACCACCAACTTGAGAGTTAATTTGTATATGATTTAACAATGTGTTCTTCGTTAGGCTTCTTTGGTTCTTGAATAGATTTCCCTCTTTCCATTTTAGTTGATGATTCTAATGATGTCTATAACACTAGCAACTAATGAGTTAAATTGCCATATATTCTGGTTTCCTTCATTTGAATTGTGGACTTTGATCTGGTAGAGTGTTCTTGAAATTTTCCAAAAAATTGAAAGATATATCAGGGGTGTACAGTATTAAAAAAAGGGGAACAGATTCTGATATTTGAAATCTTGGCGGATGTGCTAATTAATTAACATGATCGGATGATTACTAAGTTCCACCTGGTTGACAAAACCTTTGCAAATGTATTATACCAGGTCCTAGTTGGTAGTATGTGTGCTAGTGCTGGCTCTGCCCCTGATCTTTGGACAAAGTTCCTTAAAAGTGATTCATCATTATTGACATTACACATGTAATAACATAGCCGATTTCTCTTGGTTGTATGAATTCAAAATTTTTGACTTACACTTTCTTGAGAAATATCTTCAATCGGTTTGTAAGCAACCATATCTATGGTCACTACTAAGTGTCATTCTCTGTTTTCAACTATAGTCAGCTTCCCATCTTTTCTTAATAGTGTGCCTATTCTGCAGAGCCCCAAACCACACTAGATATTGCACAGTTGTCTTTCTTGAATTCTCCTTAAATAATCATTGAATTTTGCCACTCTTATTTTTTCTATATCCTGGTGTTAATATTATCTTTTAAAAAGTTTTGCCAAGCATTCCCAATAATCCCCAACTCCTTAATGGTTAAACTCTTGACATGTTCTATTATTAACATTTTGCATTACAAAGTGTGGAATGTGGACAATGTTATTTGTATGGTTGTTTCTCATACTATGATTTCAGTTGTAGAGGTCAATGAATTGGATATGTTTGGGTGCCAGGCGGGTGACACGATAGCATCCATACCATTCATTTAGCTATGATTTTGTAAATAAAGTTCATCCTATTGAAGATTTGCAATTACGATTGCATTTTGCAACTTTAAGGCTTTGTAGTCATTGAAAAGAGGGCGCAATTGGTGTTATCTTTTCTTTTTTCACAAAATCTGAAATATCTTTTGGTGCAGAGGGCATTCATAGGTTCCAATTTTGGGCCATGCTTACTCAGCATTGCTTAGGCCATGAAACTCAAACCCATTGTAGCGCCTGCCAAATTTGATACTGGGGCCATTCATGTTTTAAGCTTTTTGAGTAACAAAATCAATGTTAGATATATGCTGACCCTTTGGATTTGATAGAATGAGGCTACTTATGCCTTCATTCAGAGCCCAAATGTTCGGTTACTCTTTCCATACAAATGTTAGAGGATGTCCTTGGTCTGCCTTTAGCATCTCTAGGTGGCTGGTAGAAGGCCCATTCCTATGACTCAAGCACTTGGCTTTGGTGGTAGATTCCTCCTTTCTTGGATCACCTTTTCCTCACCACGTTCTTGAATTTCTTTCTTTATAATCTCCTAGCTACCACACACACGCATATATGTACGAAGTAAGGTCTAGTTGCCAAGGGATATTTTCCCATTAAGAAACAAGATCGGGAAACTTACTATATTGGTTCATGTAGTTTAGATCTTTTTAAATCGCTTATTGAGTTTCCAATTTTATCTTTTAGCTCATTGCGTTTTTTCGCCTTAAATTAATAGATGCATCTGTCCAATTTTGCACAAATTCCAATTTTGGAGAATTTGACATTTTTTTTAATTTTTTTTTTTTTACATGTCCACACAAAAGAATGGGGAGAGGGGATTCAAACTAGTTACTTCCGCTTCATGAAGCGTAGTTCACAGTCGATTGAGCTACCCCTTTGGGACAATTTGACATGTTTCTTGGTGCAGCTGTGAGGGAGAAGATTTGTGTTAAGTGATGCAGGCTTTTAGGTCTTAGTTTGGAGAGAGAGAGCTAAGGTTTCAAACTTACCGTAGGGTGTATTTTGGGGTACAAGCTGGCAGCAAAATTAAGGTTTATTTGGGAAAAAGCTGGCGGCAGAATTAGGGTTTAGAAAAAAAAAATGATAAAAATCATTCTATCAACCATCTTCATGTAGTGAATGTGTGAATATACCATTGAATTTTTGTGGGACCTATATGAGTCCACAAATCCAATGGTAGATCTATTAGATTTGCAAAAAGAGAACAATGTGTAACATTAGTCAGGTTTCCTTGTGAAACTAAACCCTAATTCTGAAATAGATTAGGAACCAACTCCTATACAATAGGAAGGAGTTAGGACTTGTTTTGAAAAGGAAAACTCTCCTCCTTTATAGAAAAATAAACTGGCCAGATTCTGTTAGGTTTTAGGCTTAACCTTTATTAACGTTTTTAGTCCTTTACAATTCTTTTTCAACCCTCTAACATGCCTCCCTACCAAACCCACGAAATTAAAAGAAACAATTAAACAAACAACCACCCCACAACAAATAATAATAAAAAAAAAAAGATAAACCGCAAACAACATCATCAATGTTGGCCTGTTGGGGCATACTGTCCTCTTGACCGTTCTCGGCAAGTCTTGCTGACAGGAGCCAAAATCCCTTTTTATTTTCTTCTTCTCAGGTGATAATGGCAGCCAAACTTTTATGCATATACTTTTTAAAAGCCGAATCACTTGATTTAAGATTTTAAATTTTCTTTCTTTCGTCTTCTCTGCAACTATTTGGCTGATACTTTCTTTATATGGCAGATCACTGAGAAAGGACCCTTAAGAGACTACATGGGGCGCCCTTTGGTGACACCAACCAATGATTCCAATCCATGGTGGTCTGTTTTCAAGCAAGCCATCACTGCAGTTGGAGGAAAACTTGCGAAGCCTGAAATCTTGGCTTCAACTACTGATGCACGATACATAAGACAGCTGGGAATTCCTGCTCTTGGTTTCTCGCCAATGACAAATACTCCCATTTTGCTGCATGATCATAATGAGGTTTGACATGTTTGCAATCTATCTTCATCTCTCTCACTCTTTCACATACATTTATTGCTGCTGCTTTTCTTACTCTTAACTCTGTCAAGAACTGATTATAGATTTACATATTCCTTTCAAATATACACTGGTATTTCATTTACATTTAATGCTTGCTGTTCTTTTTCTTACGTTGTTTAACTGTGTCTTGCAGTTCCTGAAAGACGGTGTATATTTGAAAGGAATAGAGGTATATGAATCCATAATCAGTTCTTTAAGTTCATTTGAGGAAGCTTTGCATTAGGCGCTCGGGTGGCGGTTAGAGGGGATGGTGATGATCATGCATTAAACTTGGCGTAGAGGCAATGGTATGCTGGTATGATTGGTGATGCTACTGTTGTGACTTTATCTTTGGCCATACAGGGACTATTTTTGAATAATGTTCCCCTTGAGGCAACTTTTACATGGGAATGCTTTTGGCTGGGATTGAAGCTGAGAGGGTAAATATGTATTAGTTTTGTGGGATCAAAATCTAACATAAAACAAATGTTACCTTAGAATTGGGTACAACGCATGTGCATATGCAAGCAGACACTACTATTCAAAGGAAAGCATTGCGGTTAATTGTATAAATCTTGAAAAAACACACGAATTTGTTGTTAATAAGGATACAAAATTGTTACTGACTAATGGGAATTCGAACTATGCCTGTGAGTCTCCAAGCAAAAGACTTTCATAACAAAATTGCATTTGAACAGCCATTGAAAGTCGAGCCTAGTGTGTATTTAAACCAGTGAAATTTCAGTGCTGCAAGCCTGCAAGACAACGGCCTTGCCATTGAAAATTCGAATATAAGGCTGATTGGCAGAAGAACAGAATACATCGAGTTAGCTAAAATGGATTGTATCTAAAGTTTAAATAGAACCCCTCAAAAAGCCCCACATTTGATTAGCTATCCCTATTCTAAATAAACGCTTGTACAAATTTGAAGGACTGTAGCTTGCTTAAAAGGTTGTTTTATTCATTTTTTTTTTACTATTTATGGCAAAGACCTAGTTAAAGTTTGGTTGATTTGATACTCATTCATGTCGAGTAAACCTCGGACTCGGACACGTACGAAGCGACCCTTTACCAACCTCTTGTTTGGTAAAGGGGTTGGAGTTGGCTTAGATATTGTTTATTACCATTTTCCAAAAAAATCAACATCAAAATATTTTAACTTTTTTATTTTTTATATCACATCATTCACTTTTTATTATTATTCAAATAAAAAAATCACTACAAAACAAAACTTTTTTACTTATCCATACCACTTTTTCACTTTTTTATACAAAATATTCTTACATTTTTTTCACATCAATCTACATTAACTAAAGTGTCTAGGCCAACCCATTTACTAAACACCACCTAAGTAATCTAGCAGGCCGACTCCAAAAAATTGTGGATTCAAATCATAGATTTAATGAAAATGCAACCAACTCTTACACTTGAGCCAACCCCTTGATGTT
>NC_081541.1:5167592-5175801 GCF_901000735.1 Corylus avellana
AAAAAAAAAAATGCATGTTAGCTAAAACTTAGATAAAAAAAAAAATTAAAAAAGAGTAAAGAATGGGAATGCTCTAATGCCACATGCTGATGGAAGGGATGAAGGAAGCACTCATGGTACTGTATTTGCAGCTTTTCTCCGCCAGATAGGATGTGTGGAAAATGCATTATTATTTATTTCAATTAGATTTCCGTCCCAACCCGGAACCTTCATCTATAGATTGCTAAGATTTGATATATATTCGTAATAATAATATATATCCCATGATTCAAAAATGAAATATATGTACCGACCTTTTGGGTCAACAAGTTCGTCCTTGAAGAAGATATATATTTATTGATTGTATGTGCAGAACAGCTCTCTCACTATGGATATCAGGATATGGTTAAGCTGGAATGAGACCCCCCCACCCCCCAACCCCCACCACCATATATGAACACATTTTCCAGGAAATTTCTCTCTTTCTAAAAGAAGAAAAGAAAAAAATAAAAATAAAATAAAATTCTGTGATTTGATTCGTACCCACATCACATGGATGTTGTCTCTTCATCGTCCAACATCCTCCAGCCTTCCAAGCCTTCACTGCACTTTCGCCCATTCTCTCAACCCATGTTGGTGTATTTCTATTGAAATGGCCCTACAATTCCCTCCTTTAATTTTCATACTGTTTACATTATTGGATGTCGCTTTCATAAATATGGCAAGGTGTACGGAAGGTCATGGCATGGGTACGGGAGATAGAGTACTGCTATTTCCCCAGTACATGCATGCATGATTATAATGTGGATCAAAGGAGCATGAATCTTCCTTTGCTCATCTCATCATCTTCTTTCAGATATCTCCTGTTTTCTACCTAACATATATATATATATATATATATATATATATATATATATAATCAATTCTCCTTGAGATCGAGATAGAGACAAAAAAAAGAGTTGGATTGTATGAGATAGAGCAGAGGAGGGAAATAATTAAGTGGTTGTCACATTGAAAGAATTACATGTACGTGTTTGAACTTCTTGATAAATGGGCTTTTTGATCGATTGAAGATTAAGAATAAGTAAGTGTGATAAATGAGTATGAAAATTAGCATTATCTTAACGCTAATTAAACACAATATTCACATGGCATGGGTGTGTTTCACTTTAGTCAAGGCTAGCTTGTTAGGCGATTGTGTTGGCAGAAGACAATTTGGGTTCAAATTTTAGTAATTTCTCTATCAAGTGGTTGGTCAAAATTGCTTTTATATAATCCATGTCTAAGTATCCGATTAGCAATATGATCAGTAAGCAACACAAGCGTGTTTTTTATTATCACTTAATTTATTCGAATTGTATGACAGTTGTATAACAGTATTTTGTTTGAAAAGTGTTGTTCATAGAGTTTACTGAAATAATATTATTTAGTCAACTTTTTATGAAAGCAAAAAATTGATTAAGCTTTTTTTTAAATAACATATAAGAAAATCAAAACTAAGAAGGAAAAATCAAGGGTGCTTGCACAACTAAACCCTTTGTCATGTTGGGGGGTAATTGTACGTGCGACGACCACTTTTTCTCTTCTATTGGGGTTGGTCACACAACTATCTTCGTCCAACGAGGATGGCCGTGTGACTAACGACTCTCTTCCGTTAAGATGATTGCGTGATCACTTTTGTCCTATTGAGGGTGGAATACGAGCATTTTTTTATTTTTTATTTTTTGAAGTAAAAAGTCAACCTCCACATATGTTTTTTTTTTTTTAAAAAAAAATATTCCTATAAAATGGTTGAAGTTGTTTATTTATTTTTAAGGTGTGTTTCGGTATTTGAAAAGGATTAAAAATAAATAAAGACTTTTCAAAAAATGTTACTAAAGATGACCTGGTTTCTAGCTAGTTTTCACATTTAACAAGCCATTGGGCAAAGCAAGGAATAAAGTAGAACCTTGTGGTCAAAACCTGGAACAAGGACAAGAAAATTAAGAAATGGGTGCAACGAAATTTCCTTCTAATTTCCAACAAAACAAACCCTAAGTGATTTCAAATCTGAAATATTTCTGGCAGATTTAATATAAATTAAGAAAGATGGGGGTACGTAAGTGTGGCTCGAACATGTGGGATTCATTTAACTATTATTTGTATTAATTATTATCGGAAATCGGACTGTCAGCTACCTTAGAAAATATGAATATATTTTGTGATTAGTTTAGTAATTAGTACATTACCCTATTTTTAAGAAAAAAAAAGATGCCTGCGAAGAGACCAGATCGAGGAAGGAGAGAGGAGGGAGAGGACTCGTACGGATTGACGACACTATTCTTTTGACACATGTATTTTCCTTGGACAATGCAATTATGCCTTTCACTATACATCTCTCTCTCTCTCTCTCTCTCTTCAAAAAAAAAAAAGGAAATTGAATCCTCTCCCTATATATATTTTTTTTAAAAAATTGTTTTAGGTTACAAAACATAGTTAATGAAAATGAGAATTTTAAAGTGTAATTAACCGTTTAGTAAAATTATAATTCAGTCTTAATTGTACGTTTTTAAAGTGATATTTGGGATAAATTAGAGTGACACTAATGCAAAAATCATATATAATGAGATATAAATGGGACTAATTCGTTCAAGTTTGGATGAAAATAAAAATCAAGAAAACAAGGAAAACTTGAGATAAATTGGAGAAGTTGAACAACAAAATTAAAAAAAAAAAAAATTAATATACGAGGATTAAAGAAAAAGATAATATATATATATATATAAAGAAAAGAAAAGAAAAGAAGTATTGAGAGTTGATGAGATAACCTCTCCTATTTTTCATTTCTAGAATGGACTAAAAGTGCATGTACGGATAGAACTAGAAGGGCACGGGGCCATGCCCCCTTCCTTGGTTCTGAATATGTATGTATAATTAAAATATTTATTTTTTAAAAAAAATTTCTTTATATATATTTGATCTCAAAACTAGGCTTTGAATCCTATCAAAAAAAATATACATTTGGCTTCTCATTCAAGCTTTGACCCATCCTCATAAAAAATCTTGGTTCTATTTCTTACACGGAGGTGCTATAAATTTTGATAAATAATGCATGTGCTGTAGTTTTTTCAACGGTCTGAATTTAATTTACTTTTTCTTTTTATTTTTCATCTTTTTTATGAATGACTTATAATTAAATTTATATATGCTAGCTTGAGTTGTGGTTCTCATTACAGTTAGAAATTGGGTCGATGGCATTACATATTTACATTCATTACAATGACTGCGATTTTTGGGACATTATCATTTCCCTTATCCCTATCCTCATGCACTGTTCTTGGGAGACGACTCATAATCAACCGATTCGACCCCGATATATATATAACGCATTCCCTAGATATGCATTCGAATAATTTGAATAATGCATGGCTGTCAATTGTCATGCATGCAATCCCTTTCACATTCATAGGCATTAATGGGCATGGCTTGACATTTACAACATATTGTGCTGGAAAGTTGACAAAACACCCTCCTGCGTACGTATCATCAGTAATTTGGAAAAGAAATATATGTTGATTGTCCCCTTGACCCCTTCTTCTTCTTTTTTTCTTTTTTCTTTTTAATTTCTACGCTGAGAAACAAGCTCATGAGAAAGGGTCCTTCGATCCATGCCAATGATGCCATGCGTGTGCTGGCATGCATCTTTTCCCAAAGCTAGAAAATTAAGAAGCTGATTTTGGGTGTGACGTACCAAAGGGAGAATACCCTCAAGACTGATCAAGAGAGCACAAAAGTCAAGTCATGCAGGCGTAAGAATCCAAGCAAATTAATCCATGGCATGCAAGTGAAACGGTTGAGATGTACATATATGTGAGTCTTTTTATTTATTTATTAGTTTGTGATGGTATTTTGCATGAGGCCCCATGACGCGGTTTTGGCCCTCTGCATGACAGAGAAGCACCAGCTGGTGATGATAACCATCTCCAATATTGGCATTAAGACTGCGCGTTTTGAGTGTCGTGTTCACAATATATTTTCATTATTTTTTCTCAAAGCTTATTAAGAAGCATCACTCGATCCCCTGCAAATCCTGGAAGTTGCCTAGCTATGACTAATCACAGAATCCTATGTTTCTCTCTCCCTCCCTCCCTCCCTCAACCATATTATATTAATCATATCATCTGCTTTTTTATATTCAATAATATTTACTCTCAAACTTTATTAAAATGGTAAAATTACCAATACCCCCTATGCCCTGTTTTTATTTCCTATATTTTATAGTTTTTTTGTGGGCGTCAACTGGGGAGGGGTGACTTGTTGTGTAAGTCACCAAACGATCAGTCGTTTTCCTTTTTTATAGTTCGTTGCTTTTTTTCCTGGCTGCTGCTGTCACTGCTCCGTGCAGGCATGATTTTATTTTATTTATTATTATTATTTTTTTGTTTTTACATTTCTAAGCCGTTTTTGGTATAACTATTCATTCTTAGTCAAAGAAGTAACTGCCCAGCAAGTTGGCTAGCAAAAAAGTCACTGAATTGTAATTAATGTCTTTTATTGTAAATGTGTGACAGGTACTACTTGATGAAGCATGCCACGCTCCCATGCATTTTCTTCTACACAATTCTTCCAGCTTGGTCGACAATTTATGTGGTTGAATCATTCAATTCTTCCAAACCACCCCCCACAAGTACTAGATAGGGGTTAAATTCTTTATAGGTACATGTGGTTTAATGTGAAAACAAACGGACCTTTTGGTTTTAAAAGTATTGTAAATGGTACGTACTTATGGAACATCTAATAAACAGTATAGTTGATCATTTTGTTAATGTTTTGTCCAATAATTTAGTGGAGTACCACGTTAAATTAGTAAGCGTGCAACTTATTTTATATATCTCATTCATATTGTTTGTTTTAAAAAAAAGATTAGGGGTGGGTCGAGCCACCCCTTATGCATGATTGGCTTAGGGTGGCTTAACTAAACCGTCCCATGGGCATTGGAAGTGGCGAATCAACCCCAGTAGCCAAATTGGAGTGGCCAAAGGAGTGGCTCGACTATCCCCTTTGTCGGCCTAAGCCCTAACAAGCCATAAGGGGTGGTTGAGCCACTCTCTATTTTATTTTTATTTTTTAAAAAATAATATTAATGAGTCATATGAAACATGTAGTAATTGCTCATGGTTTGACGTAACACGCCAATAAATTATTGGACAGAACATAAATAAAAATATCAATTACATTTATCAGATATCCACAGGTACCATCTGCTATACATTTTAAATTCAAAGTGTGTTTTATACTAAAAAAATTAAATATTTAACCCAAAGTTCTAAACGTGCAATTGGTAGTTGAACAAGCGGTGAATGTAATGTATGGAAATAATATTTTTAAACAAATTGACCGATAAAATAATTTTTAAAGTAATGAAAACCTAAAGACTGATTTTTATTTTATTTTTTTTAACTTAGGGAGTGATTTTTAAACTAATTATAAAACCCCATGAAATAAATTTTTTTATGTTTTTATCCGATGCTATTTTTCTCACTTTTTTCACTTCGGGTTAAAAGTATCTAGAATGCCGGCATCTTAGACAACTTTTAACTCAAGGGTGGGGTGGAAAATCCCAAATATTCATTTCAATAAATATTTGATTTAAATACACTGGAAAATATCTGTCACCCATTTGATGTCCATATGTCGAGAACCCTACTGTTCTTTGACTAGGTGGATTCCTTGCCCAAGACCCTAACCCTCATCTATAAATAACAGCCTGCTCTCCCCAACATCCAGTCCCCATGTCATTGCTTTCCTCATTCTCATAACAAAGAAGAAAAGAAGAATCATCCAGAGAAAACAAAAGTTATTGATCATCAGAGTCTTCAACAAATGGTGAAGACAGAGCAAAAGAGTCATCTGGAGCCATCAAAGCCAATGCCATCAACATCATCAGCACCATCATCAGCATCAGGAGGGAGCAAAAAGAAGTACAAGGGAGTGAGAATGAGGAGCTGGGGTTCATGGGTATCTGAGATAAGAGCACCAAATCAGAAAACAAGAATATGGTTAGGCTCTTATTCAACAGCAGAGGCAGCGGCCAGAGCCTATGATGCTGCACTTTTATGCCTGAAAGGCTCTTCAGCAAATCTAAACTTTCCCATCACATCTTCCACTGATTATCATCACAATATTCCTCCTCATGATATTGTTATGTCGCCCAAGTCCATCCAAAGAGTGGCTGCAGCTGCAGCCAATAGCTTTATTGCCAATGCTACTGCCCCACCATCATCCCCTCCTGCTCCCTCATCCTCATCATCAGTCTCATCCCCATCGATGTCATCCTCACCGTCCGATCAACTCGTCGACGATGATGTCACGCTAATGCCACCATTTGATCAAGTCAATGAGCCAATGGCCATGATGGAATCCTGGTACAACAACTTTGACGGCCTACAATCCCCAAAATTCTTTGATCAAATGTTCAATGGTGCCTTGTTTGCTCCACCTGTGGTTGATGATCTGTACGAAGAAGTCGATATTCGTCTGTGGAGCTTCTGCTGAAGAAATTATTCAAGATCAATCCAAATAAAGCCCAACCCATATCATTCTTTTGTCCAATATTCACATTCGTTGATGATCTTCTCTTATTGCTTGAAGACATTACTGACAGTAACCATCAATTTGTTTATTATATAGTGTATTTTGATTTAGGAGATCGAAGAAACTTTCATGAGGAGATGAGACATTTTTTGGACTCTCCCCTGTAGTTTTTCTATATATTAAGAATATGTATGAATCAAGCAAGGTTTGTCATATGATCAAATATTATTTATGGTTTATATTGTAATGAAATTAAAGGGAGAATAAGTTTAATTTCATCAATGCCCCTCTTGTTTTATGCTTTGGCTCTTTCTATCTGTCTTTCTCTCCTATTTAGTCTTGTTCTTTATAAAATAATTAGCTATATATATATATTGGATGCAGAAATTACAGTTCTAGGCATTCTTTGTAGAGTGTGGGAGCCATCTATTTTATAGAGAGATGTCAGAAATGCCTATCTCAGTGGGAACAAATTAATGGCAGAGGATGTGGAAACTTGAAACCATCTGAGAGTGTGTTTGTTGTGGAGCTCACACCAGCTGCCTTCAAGGCTCACGGATTGTTAATATCTTCGAAGTCTCCAAATCTGGAATCTTTTTTTTTTTTTTTTTTTTTCCCACTGGTGTCTCAAAATCTAGATGCTGGAACATGTTCTTGTGATTTTTGGATTTTTTTTTGTTTGTTTAGCTATGAGAATTTGGAACTTACAACATAAAAGAAAGCAGTGCTAAAGTGATGATATCTAATCGATTCAGAGTGGTTGGATGTAAAAGTGACTGGAGGATCATAACCATTGAAGCATCTAGATAGTCTTTCTTCTTTTAGTTTTTCAGAAAATATATATATATATATATGGGAAAAGCTAGTACACACCCATGTGATCTAGTAATCTTTAAGTTGATTAATTTATCCCAGGAATTCAGGGGGAAGCAGGGATTTCAGGAAAGGAGGAGGAAAATTTTCAGAGAATTGGTCCTATTTGTTAAAACTTTTATTTTATTTTTTTTCAACCAGAAAAAACAGTTTTCACTTTAACCCAAAAAAAAAAAAAAAAAAGATTTTCTAAAAGTATTTGATATTTGGTGGACTGGCAATATTCCACTGGAGGCCCATTTTGTCTTGGAAACTAGTGGTTTATCAAGATTCAAGTTGAACCATAATTATTAGATCAGATATATGATATGCATAAGATATGATATGTTCATATGATTCAATGGGAGGATTGATGAAGTTTTGGCACTTTCTAGGCAAATTTTTTGAACCTGGTCAGGTGCCTGAAGCATTGGTTTAAGCCAAAATGGCACATGACCTGTCTTCTTCTGCTATAGATGAGGGCATGGGGTCCCATCCTCATTTGCTTCCCCTACCATTGTATTTGGCCTCTTCAAGGTGCTCTTTATAAGCCATACTCCTTTTGGAAGGCAGGAAGTGTAAAGGAGTGTGATGCCCCCCCCCCACACACATTGGAAAGCACAAACCAGAGTCTGCCATATTAGAACCTAAAACATGCTACTGTTGGGGACAACATAGGATTGTGTCCCACGAAGAACATGTTACCGAATTTTAGCACATGATGACAAATCCACGGATTGAAGACACATCATGTGATATCAAAGCACCAATCTACCACCAAGGTGGTAGTCGAGATGGTAAAGCA
>NC_081541.1:5175821-5245206 GCF_901000735.1 Corylus avellana
CCTTTGTGGGGCTGTGGTGACGGGCTCGCCGCTTAGGCAGTAGCTATGGCTCAAACCGGACATTCCATGGCGAGGGGGGGCCCCTATGGTCACGCCCAGGGGGGGAAATCTACACTGGTCGCCCCTCCCCCCTCTTTTCAATTAGAAAAAAAAAAAAAAAAAAGCACCAATCTATCCAATATATCACATTTTCTACTCAATTATTGCTCTAATGCTGCCAATTTTAATTTTTTATTTTTTTTGTGCATAATGCAGTGGTTTGAATCAAGTCTCGTTGCATTTGCGCATGGGTTAAGCGTTTAGTATAATCGTGATTCCGCTTTTAAAGTACCGCGTTTTTGTTTGAGGTTTGAAAAAGTTTTCAAACTACAATTCTTTTCAAATGTGCTCTCAAATGAGATACGTTTTTTCATAATTGTTTTAAAACGTGCATTTGACTTGTAAAATAGTAGGGCAAATGCATTCTTCTTCAACAAAATCCTATCATCGCTATTACTATTTTTTAATTCCTTTCATAGAATATTCTTCCTACTACATTAATTTTTTTATTTTTTTGGTATTTGGTCTTTGGTAATAACTAACAAGTAATAGTAATGTTATTCTTCATACTTATTATATATTGTTGAAGTGACATATTTTAAGTAACTTTCTATTTTAACTACTTAATAATAAAAAAGAAATTTAAAACACGTCACAACGTAACAAATGGGTACGTAGAATCACTCCAAAAATAGTAAAAAGTCGTTACTTGGACACATAAAAGTTCGGACAAAAAATACAGAAAATATGGTAGATGCTCATGTCATGTGCCTACCCCTTCATTTTTCCAACAATTATAATGATAAACAAAAAGACCTTAATTACATATACAAGTCAGATCCAACATACTCCGTGAGTAATGATTCGGGCTTGGCCTTATTATATATTATTATTATTAGTAGTAGTAGTAGGCTTGGCCTTATTAAGACACCGTGGTCCATGACCATTGCCCATTTGAGCCAAACTTTTGGGCCAGGGTTGATTCTTAGCAACTATGTCAGTTTTTAATTTCATATTTGCTCCGATTTAGTGTGGATTTTCTAGTTATTTCATTCTCTATTTCCACTTGAAAGAATACTTCGTAAAAACAATTTGTTTTTCTGTAGGCTGTAGCCAAACTAATATGTGGACGCCTCTAATAAATCAAAGTCATTGTTTAATAGCTATTTTGCAAATTAGAGGGTTAAAGCATGTGGCTATGAATGGAAATTTTACATTTGGAGGAGTCAAAATATAAATGAGAGGTAAAAATTAATTTTAATAGGACTCGGAACTTATTTTTTAAGCCAAATATATATATATATATATATATATATATATATATAACTTAATAAAAAAAAAAAAGGCAGAAATTTTGAAAATGCTGGGTCATGGCTCTTTGGGTCTAAATGGAGGTCCAGTGGACCGGAGCATAACAATACTATTCACTTCGAAATGATTAGAGTCAATTCCACCGGTTTTAAGGCTGGCAATTTAACTCGTGATACGCAAATTTGACATGTAAAATTTGGGTTAGGGTTAGGCTTTAACGAGTTCAGTTTAGTAAATGGGTCGGGTCGGGTCAACCTGCCGGGTTTGCGGGTTGACACATTTGACCTTCTTTTTTTTTTTTGTTTTTTTTTTTCCTTTATTATACGTCTAAAGAGTAAAGAGTAAAGACCGGTTCTGTGTGTTTGGCAAAAGGCTTGAAAAGGAAGTGGATTGAAACTGTAATAAATTTGATTGATGTGAGAAAAAAAAATAAGAATATTTTATATAAAAAAAATATTTTGTAGTAATTTTTTATTTAAATAGTAATAAAAAAAGATTGAAATAATGTAAAAAGTAAAAATATTAGAACTGATTTTGAGGAATATTTTTGGATTTTTGAGTCCATCCGGCCCACACCTTTGCGGCTTTGCCAAACACAGCCACGTCTCAAGTTCAACCCTAAAAAAAAATTCGCGCGGCTCGAGGAGACCTTCCGTCCGCCCACTGCTCTCAGACCTTCCGTCCGCTAAGCCTGCTCAGGATATCTCACGCACGCCTTCACCGCCTAACGGTATCTCGACAGACTCACCCTCACGTCCTCACCCTTACTATTCAGTCTTCACTCACCGTCTCACCCTCACGGTCACGAGACTCACGACGCACGGCCTCACCGTCACGATCTGTCGCTCAGTTCAATCTCTCCGATCTGTTGGTCTCTTCGTCTCTCTTGATTTGCAGCGCTACGGCTACGTCCAGCCTCCAGGTATCTTATTTCCTTTGAATAATGTAGTTTTATCTTCTTTTTTTTTTTTTTGATAAGTAATGTATGTAGTCTTATTACTCTGTTATAGAGATTAGTTGATTTTAGGGTTTAGCAATTTATCATCAGTGACGCTAAACCTAAATTTTATCTGTAATCTACTTCTTTGGTGATTCTGAGTAATCATTAATTGTTAATCTCTTAGAAACATTAATTGGTAAAATCATGTTGTTGGGTTCTCACTTCTCAGTCGTGTCTGATCACCTTTTGTTTATTCCAATTAAACCTAGAACAAATTTTCAGCGGGGGAAAATAAAGCAAAAAAGGGAAAAGATAAAGAGAGAGAGAAGAGAATTTGTAAAATTAATCTACTGCATGCCTCTTAACTAGATGGAATTCAAGGGCTTATATTTCAAAACCGAGGTTGAGTTTCATCATATGTTAACGAATTCGACAAATTATGAATTGATTTCACATATTCTATTACGATTAACTCCATTGTTGAGTAATTCCGGGAAATAAATTGCATTCATGTGTTTATTTAAAAATTCATTGTGTCATTTTATTTCTGTCATTAACTCCTAAATGTGTCGTGTTCACGGGTTGTTTCGTGTCGACCCGACACGACACGTTTAACTAAATGGGTTACACGTGTCGTGTTGTGTTACCCGTTTATAAAACGTGTCGTGTCGTAATCGGGTCGGACAAGAACCCGACACGTGAACACGTTTTGCCAGCCCTAGGTCCAGTTTGTCTCTCTTGTTTCTTAATCTAACCTATAGATTCGCCGTTCCAGTGCTTCTGTTCTCGCAAGTTTGGCACGCGGGGAGCGAAACCAAATCATGGGTTATTCCAAGAACCAGTTACTTTCGCGCTTACAGGTTCTTTTCCCAGTGCCCCATTTGGTTTTTTTCTTGCTGTTCTTCACTCATTTTGAGTTCAATTTGATCTGGGTGTTCTTTATTTTTGCATTAGAATCCAATTTCCATGCTCAATTGGTAATGTTCAATCATTATTACGCTGTGTTACATTCATTGCTATATTTGAAAATAAGCAACCTCTGCTTGTAACATAATTGACTGCTTTCTTTTTTATTTTATTTAATTAATTAATTTATTTTTTAATTTTTGCTTTTGTTTTTTAAGTAAAAGGGAATTTTCTAACATGGATTATAGAAAGAATGCTTTTGTTAGAACGTTTTAAGACTTAGCTGAATATTATATGTGTATTTAGCTGAATATTCAGTTCAATTGCTTATTTTATTTTCCTATTGGAACTGTTAATGGTTATTCCTTATTGTTTAGGGGCTAGGATTTAGTTTCATTTTTTATTGTAACATGATTTACAAATTTGTGAATCTATGCGATTCGGGATAATGTCAATGGTCTTTGGGCCAAATGGCATCTCTTTTTTCAATTGGTATAAGGGGTGGAGGGTCAGTCACTGGTTCAATCCCCCTATGTGGGTGTGAGTAATATTTACCTATAAAGAAAAGAAAACAAGAAAAAAGAGATCTAGATTACATATGTTGTTTTTGCTGCCTTGGTTTTACTTTTCAATGATTGAATTTGCGGCATTTCGTTTGTTTTTCCTGTAAGTTACTGATATATTTGGTCTTCATTAGGAGCTTCAAATTGAATTTTCCAAGTATGAACATCCTGTTGTTTTGACGGTTGAAGCTCAGGTAAAAGAATACTGGAAAAAAAAAACTGGGTTGTATATCTTCCTTTACATACGGATGTACTTAAAAGCAAGAATATTTATTTTCCTTTGTAGGCAAAGTATGTAGGAAACGGTGAGGGTGCACTGAGTAAAAATTTATTCTTGAAGGTATGGAGTTTTAAGACTTAGTACACCTTCTTATGCATAATGTTAAGTTTAGGCTTTTTTTTTTTTTTCTCTCGATATAGTCTTGTGGCCCGACACCTGCACTTGTTTGTATACGCAGGACAAGAAAAATAGATTCTATATTGTTTCTGCTCTGGCTGATACTAAAGTCGACCTAAAAGGTATACATTACAGTGTATATTTTCTCAACCTCAAGCACCTTAGTGCATATAGGCATGTAGATATCGTAGAGACTTTTTGCAGTATTTGCACTGTCAATTGAATTGTTTTTGCTCATTTATTTCTTATATATTCCTGGATATTAATGGAGTTACTTGTGACTTCAAAACTGAGCAGTTCTATCTCAAAGGCTTGGTTTGGGGAAAGGAGGTTTGAGAATGGCTCCTGAAGAAGCATTGGGCGAAGTACTTCAGGTTGGTATAATGCGTATAAGTTCAGTTTGTGCTTCTCTGCCCCCTGGTTTGCGCCTGTGGTTAAACCATGTGCTAATCCAGCTGTTGCCCTTTTCATTTAGTTTTTTTGCAATGGAACTGGTGCTGACTCATTTTTCTCTGCATTTGGTTCCAATTTCTATGCAAATACTTCCTACTGGTGAAGCACCATCTGGTTATGTCTTTTCAAATATAAAAAATATAAGTTCTTCTTGTAGGAGAATTTCTGTATGCATAAGGTCTCCTTTTTCTAATAAAATTTTGTTACACGTTAAATAAGAAAAGATGGTAAGTTCTTGCTTCAGGATTAGAATAGAGAATATAGAGGAATAAAAATGTTACATACTACACACTTAAAAATGAACCAAGTCTAAGCCAACAAAATTTGGTTAGGCTCCACGGATTATTTTTCAACTAGTTAGTGCTGGCCACATTTTTTGCTCGCTTCTCTTTGCACCTAGGGTCCATTGTAGTGTAGGCCCTGTAGGGGATACCAAAACTTTTTCTCCAATGGAGCCATTTATTTGATGTGACTAAGTCTTATGTAGACCATCAACCTATTGCCATGCTTCTCCTTTCTCCTGACTTGGGATTGGCTATATAGAAAGATGAGGACACTAAACATTGACACAAGAGGAGTTATGTACTACATCAGCACATTTTTATTTTTTATTTTTTATGTTTTTTTTATTTTATATAAGTAATCAAGATATCATTAAAAGCATAAGGTTTCCCCAAGTACATAGGGAGTATACAAGAACAACACAATTATATCTACAACATGCCACATTATAAAATGCGTATGTGTAAAGCTGGAAAATTACCTTGCTCATATACTATATGCTTTGATATCTTGAAAGGCACAAATCACTTTCGTGAGACGTGGTATTTGTGCATTATATTTTCCTTAATTGAGCTATGAGGTGGAGGCTGAGTCTGGCAGCGGATTTGTCCACATTGTCTGGTTGAGCGCTCCAAGCCTGCTTGATTGACCACTTTCTAGTTTAGTTATTTGGGTAGGGTGGCTAATATATATCTGTTGCTATGAAGAATGATCATCTTTCCATATCAGTGTTAAATCAATATTGATATTCAAGTAGATACTTTCTGTTTTGTAGTTTTAATTTTATTTAATGGAAGAATATTTAGTATGTCTGAACTTCTCATTGTTTTGACTTTATTCTGCTCTCTGATGTCTTTTATCATTTTTTATTTTGCAAGGTACCTTTGGGTTGCGTTACTCCATTTGCACTTATAAATGATTCAGCACGGTATGCAGTATCTTTGTTGCTCTAGAAATTGAATTCCTTCTTTGTTTCCGTTCTCAAATTTTGAGCTCTTACATGTACTTATATAAAAACAAACTTTTGAGCTCATACATGTGATAGTATTGTTACTCTAGGCCTTTGAATGTATGTTTTCACAAAATTATTCAAATTCTGTGTCAATTACTTTTTTTTTTCTTTGTTGTTGGTGTTGCGTGGGCACATCTATTGTATTGTGTAGAAAACTTATTTTGCTTCAAAAGTGAATCCTTGAATTTTTCTATTTCTGGTAAAAGTTTTCCTATGTATTAGTGGAAAGCTTTCTACTATTGATAGATAGGTTTTGTAGGTCTTCTGAATTTTTGTTTGTAATTGGTATGTGAACGTTCTGTACCCTTTGGATTTATAATTCTTTTTTTTTTTTTTTTAAGTAATTCAATGTCATTAAATAAGTGCAGTAGGCACAAAATCAATAGAAAGATGAACAGAAGTTCAAAAACCTGCAAAACTAGAAACAAGCAAGTCATGATGTGCTGATACCCATGTATGTGTTATGCATGATCCTCTGCTGCTCTAGCACAGAAATCTCTACATCTTCACAGCACTGAACGTTTCGTTCTCTCCAAAGGCACCACATTAAACACAATGGAGCCAACTTCCATAGTTTCATAATAGTGCCATGCCCTACCTGACCTCCCAAACTGGCCAACAAATCGTTCACCTATCTAGGCATAACCCAATCAACACCAAACAGATTAAGTATAGAGCTCCGTAAGTCTCTTGCTACTTCACAGCGAATCAACGTGATCAATGGACTCCTCACTCTTCTTCCACGTGCAACACCACTTCATCATTAGAACATTCCTCTTTCTCAAATTATCCAGTGTCAATATTTTTTCTAAAGCTGCTGTCCATACAGAAAAGGCCACCCGTGAGGGAGCCTTGACTCTTTAAATACTCTTCCAAGGAAAAGGGGATCCATTTGGACTAGTTAACACTTGATAAAACAAATTCACTTCAAACTTACTCCTTTTGGTAGGACTCCAGTCTATTCTATTCACATCTCCTTGTATTTATAATTCTTTTAAGGAAATCACGAATTACTTTTTTTTAAAAAAATTAACTAACAGTAGTACTTCTGTTTGTGCAGATGCACATGTGAGGACACACTTTCATGTGTGCGTATAGTCATTTTAGTTTTTTCGTATTTTATTGGAGGTGCCCCATATGATATCAACACATGGATCTTCCACGATAGGATTCTTGTGTGAATTTCAAAGAAACTTCTTCTTCTTTACATTGATTATAATTAAATAAATTAAAAATAGTATAAATATATTAATATGACATAGTTTATATACTTGATGCCGATTTTATATTTAGACTTAAAAGATGCAAGATTTAACAAGTTTGAGGGAAAAAATGTGATATTTATGGTTCAACTGGTAGGTTCTGTTTGGTTTCTAAAACACTAGGCCGCTAAGCGGACTCATGCCTCACATTTTGTTTTACACGATCTTCACTTACATATTGCATGATGTGATTGATAGTTTGATTGTCCCCCGGAAGGTTTTTTGTTTTTTTTTTTGTTTTTTTTTTTTTTTATAACTTATGGTTTGTTACTATGAAATTATCAGGATGACATTTTTTGTTCTTTAGTTGGGGTCGTGTAATAATTTGTTTGTAATCTTTGTGCAGCAATAATGCATATTAAAAACTGGTTAGGTAGAATTCCAGCAGATATTCTGTAACTTTGTGCTGTCCTTTTCTCTCTTGCTCTGTGGTCCTTTCTTTGCATATTATCTGTAAATCCTCAGTTTCATGTTACATTATATCTTTTCTTTGTGAAGACATGTATCCTTGTTGTTGGATCGAGGGTTTAAAGGTCAGGAGCGCTGCTTGTTCCACCCACTGTCAAATGACATGACAATATGTAAGTGAGAAGGGTTTCTAGAAAGTAGAAACAGAAATTCTTTTGTCATTGCTTTTGTATTTTCTCCATCTTTAATTTTAAAACCTTTTTCAACTTGCTTATTTTGTATCATCTTATTTACCATGTATCTTGTTATCTTTTGGACTCTTGAGTAAAACTTTTAATAGAAACTTACACAAGATTTGAAGTATTAAATTGATTGAACTCCATGATTACCACCATTTATACTTGTGAAGCTATTTTAGTTAAATATATTAAAGTAATCCGGTATTAACTCATTAATGTTAGAGAAAATTACTGAATTGTTCCTGGGTTTTAGGTTTGTATCAAATCTATTCCTGTGGGACAAAAATTATCTTAAAACTCCCTAGGGGAAGGGGGAATGAGAAATTTGAACTAGTGAGCTCCGCTTTATGAGGCTTGGTCCCTAGCTGATTGAGCTACCTTTTAGGGTTTATCTTAAAACTCCTTGTTGTATGTTATTGACTTATTGTATCAAATTGATTATTTTGTATAAATTATGTCCATGTTTCTGACTGAACCCTTGTAAAATTGCAATTCTACCCAAATAAAAAATTAAAAAAAAAAAAAAAAAAAAAACTCGTGGCGACAGACCCTCACCAAATGAGGGTATAATTGTAATTTTACAAGCTTCATTAAAAAAATGGACGGAATTTGTTTGAAAGGATCAATTTGATAAAAGAGCTTAACATAAGAAGTTTTAAGATAGTTTTTTACCATAGGGATTGATTTGATACAAGCTTAACCCCCAAGGTTTAATTCAATAATTTTTACATAATTTTAATAAAAGTATGCAATTTAGCCCTGAAAATCCATCAAGTAAGAGTGTGAATCACTTGAGACATGGGATTATGTGGAATAGGAAAAGGTTTGGTCTAAGGTGTTGATATGGTATTTGGGATGTTTTAACCAAAAAGGAGGACTGGATTAGAAAACAAGACTAAAGAAAAAGGATGAGCAAATGAGGGTTACTGTCTCCAGGGCTCAAGCCCTTCTTGTCTCAAATTGAATTTTTAATGAATTATGTCATTGAACTCACCATCAGATTGGAGATATCTTATCTTTCTATATTGTGCTAGAGTTGTGGAAAAAGGTACTTCATCCTTCAATTTTTGGCATCATGTACTTTTAGGGGGCAATTATATGATCCATGATAGGAAGCGTATGTGCTGAATAAGATAGAAGATTGTTCGCCCTTCATTCTACGAGCCATAATTTTAGCATCAACTGTTGTTAATGTTATGCTATAAATCCACAAATTTCATATAGCTTGGTAATACCAATGAGCCCTCGCTCAAACAGTGCTTCCTTCACTTCTAAGAACATAGAGGGTGAGTGGTGGGTTCAGAAGAGTGCATGTGTAATTTGCCAATTCAAAAAGGATTAAGTAAGTATATGTTTAGTCCCTGAAAGATTATCCAAATTCCAATTTGTACCTAAAAATATATTTTGTGCCAAGTATCCCCCTCTTTTCCCAAATAAGTCAGTTTAGTCTCTGTAACTATGATGCCATATTATGTGACGAGAAAGGTTGACAGGCACAAATATTTTATGAAATGACACGTAACAAAATATGCATCTTACTTGAACTCCCAAAAATATGAGGGGGAATTAGTTTTGCACTTGACACACATTTAGTGCCTTATTTTCAGGCTGACTGGGCAAGATTTGTATTTTGTTACGTTATTAGTCATATAAAATTGATACACATCAGTCTTTTCAGTCACACAATTTGACACTATTGTGTCAGGACACTCAATTGACTCATTTGAAAAAACATAGTTAATAACTTGATACTAATATTCTGTAAGGACTAAGAGTCTGTTTTCTGTTTAGAGCCTTGGGAAATAGAGCTTTTGTTTATAGAAAAAGCCTGAATGATCTTTTTATAAAATGCCTCATTTTCAAGGTTTCCCCCACAACACTGTTTTCTACTGTTATAAAGCAAACAACCGTATTTCTGCCTGAAAGAGCTTTTTAAGTACTAAAAGCTCATTTTAAGCTCCTTAACACAATCCTAAACAAGTTCTAAATAGAAATTTGAATAAATTTTCAGTAAACATGCAGACACAAGGACGCCACGTAATGTATGACAAAGTGATGGGCACCCATGTGTCTACCTGTATGTGAACTCTGATAGGACTTTCTGTGAAGGTAGCATTGCTGAAAAGACTTTAGGCTCATTGTCAATTGTTACCTACATCTTACTTGATAACATTACCTTAGATCATTTCTTACTTCACAGCAGTATGGTACATAGTGAACTATGAGGCCCTGCACTTGTCAATGAATTTACAGTTGATGAATATACATATATTTTTTTTCATGTTAGCCCCTGATCCTTGACATACTGCTTCCAGCTCTTAATGCCTGCGAGCTTGACAAATTTCTAAGATCAATTGGCAGAGACTCCTCATATGTTGAGCTAGAGGTAATTTATAAGATTGTTGTGCAGGTTCACCAAATAATCCTTTATTAGTTTACTTGATCCAATCGTTATTCTTCTTGCTTTTTACTTTTTGCAGGCTAACCCTCCAGTAGGGAAAGATAATCCTCCTGATCTAGCTGCTCTTGTTCCATCTGATTCCATAGTTTTGCCAGATTCTACAGAAACAGCAGCTTCACTACAAGGTCCTACAAAAGATCGTGTTGTTTCAGATAACAAGACATTGGAAATTACAGGTACTTTTGGCCAAGATATGATATTGCCACTCAATCATGTGCTTGAACAAAGATAAATATATGAATGCTTGTGTGTTTCATTGTTTCTCAACTTGTAGGATTCTATCTCCATGCCAAGGATGGAAAGCCTTGCTGTGATTAGGAAATGGTCTTTCCTATCTTGCTTTTCATGGCATTCATTCTATTTTGTGTTCTATTTTATCATTGAAAATTAGGCTATTATGTAGACTGCATGTTATCGTTTTTAGACTTTTGGTGAATTTGTTAAAGTCTTCATTAGCAGTTGCCTTGCCTCCCTGTTCAATTCCTGGGATATAACCTTAAGCCCTCTTCACTTTTAAGATGAAAGTGCTGGACTGGAGAACACCTGCGTGGTTGCGTATGTGCAGGAAATTTCCTTTATTGTCCAAGAAGGGGTGATGGCAGACACATGTCCACTTCAGTACAATACGGAGTTATTATAAAGGGATCTTTGCGAAGCCATTTGTGTTATGCCCAGAAGCAAGCAGCACATTCAACTGTGAACAATTATAACCTGTGTGAAAAATATTAGACCAGAAATTCATGAGATATTAGGTTCTAAGATAATATTATTGTTGCTATTTGCTCAAAACAAAAAATATTATTGCTATTTTTTCCTTGGGGGATTGGGATGGCAGCCAAATTCAGAGCTTTCATCTTAGGCTCATAAAGGTTTCATTAAACTTGCACATAATAATGGAAATATTATTAGTTTGGCAATCTAGTATACATTCTTTAAGCCCTCTAAGACTTGGTACTGACTTCAGTAGACTAGTGGACATAATTGACATATCAAGCCAAACTGGTTTACACAATCTTATTAGATGTGTTAAGATCTACTCAGTAGTTATCAATTTTAGATGTTGGTTGTGATATGGATGGTGTTGATTTCTTAGATGATTGTTCAGTCACACAACAAAAATAATGATATGGGGAAGAATCATATCGATTAGTTCATTTCAAAGTGATTAGTTCTTAATCATGGTAACCCAATAAAAATAATTCTTTATGATGCAGCTAAAGCTAGTGAGCCATCCAGAAAAGCAAAAAATGTAAAGGACAAACCTGCCAGCAGTGTGCAACAGGCGAGCTCCTACAAAGATGTTGGGCAATTTGTGGAAGAAATACTGGATAAAACATCAGCACTTTTACTTTCAGAGGTAAGCATATTTTAAAAAATTATGTTCTTTTTTTGTCCCATTGTTCGCGGTTCTTTTGGGTTATGCTAAAGAAATCAAGGCATACAGATAACTGAGGATGCTATTAAGCAACATGGAGAAGGGTTAGGAGCTGTGTTATCAGACTCTATCAGAGAGCGTCTTAGCTCGGAGTTGAAGGCAGATACGGTGAGTATTTGGTTACGACTGTTGAATCTATACCTTTTCAAACATTTATTCTTTTTTTTTTTTTTAAAAAAAAAAAACAACAAGAACAACAATTGTTCATGGCAGTTTCAAAGAACATAAGTCTTGCATATTGAGGAATGGGTTCCTTGCATTACTATCGAATATCGAATATCGAATATGTGGTTGTGAAAAGCTTTTTGATATAAGTTTATGGTTTTACTCTATGGTCATGATTACCCATATTGCAGAGGTCGTACCTGAACACAGCATACACAGAAGGGTTTAGTGTTGCTCGCATGATGTTCCAGAACACTGGTGCTCATAATCAGTTCAGGTGTTTGTGACTTGCAAAACTTTCAATTATTGTAATGTTATACATTCATTAAACACTCGTTTACACATTTGATAGAAAATGTCTAATTACCTAAACTGGCTTGGGGTATTTGACTTTTGATCTATTATATTCATTGTTCTATCTTCATGGTGATGAATCTCTTTTTAAGTCGACCCTTTTTGGTAGGGACCCCCTCATCATCCCCAAAATTTGCCTCATTGGGTAGGCAATCAAATAATGTAATAAACTTAATATATAACTCACTTTTGAAAACCGGCTTGTAATGAGAGGGAGCTCAAAAGTCTATAACACGTGCTTAAGATTGCACTTAACTGATGTGAGACACTTTCGTAATGTACCTTGGGGTTCCATTTGTCTTGTCATTTGCATGAGAATGGTGCTTTCCTGTTGTTATGTGGATTTGGATTATGATTGGGATTCATCAGGCTAGTTTGAAATGTTTTATTCGGGGACAATTTAATTTGATATGACCAAACAGTCATGGAATTATGGGACTAATGAATCCTGTGATAAGGGAATCACTGCGACAACTCTCTCCCCCACAACTCACTCGGCCTCTTCCCCTTGAAGTTCTGTTTGGATTTTTTGAGGTTAGATCTCTAAACCTACAACCTCCACTCGCGCACCCCTTCCTTCATTGCCGCTCTCCACTCAACCTTCCAGCATCCCTAGCTCCTGCGCATGGTATACATGTGCCGCGGTCTCTTTTGGTTTCTTGCAATAAATCTACTCAATCGGCTCTCTTTTGTTGAGCACTTTCGATCCACCATAAATTCTAGATCTATATTTGGATTTTAAAAATACTCGATCTTGGTTGATTTTTCCTGACCGCCCCAAATGTTCTCTCTTTCGTTACTATACATCTACCTCTTAGTCTCTCCAATTGATTAGGATTATTTACGCATCCTTGTAGTGGAGGTTGAGTTGCTTGTGGCCAGTCTGTATTCCGGTGAGTTTCAATAGCATGTTTAATTTTAATTTTGCAAATAATTACATTAAAGAATTGATAATTGAGATAATTATGTTTGGTGTTAGATTTACATAACTTTTCATTTACATGGTAAATGCAGTACTTTCACAACAATTCCCCTTCACGTAGTAGAGACGGGATACTCCAGTGAACTTCATTGTTACCCAAGTCACTGGGCTTTTGGTAAACCTCTGTGAGGTTGCAAGTGTTGAAAGGCATTATAATCTACATAAATCAGCTTAATCCTGCAGAGCATATTGTCATACTATTAGGTTAATGCACCAAATGTAAAATTTTTATAATTAAAAAAATATATATGTGAAAGGATATCGAAAGCGGATAGAGAAAGATACGGTAATTTTGAGATAGTTCAGCCTTAGAGGTATACGTTCATCACTGGAAAGTATCATGGAGGACTATTATCTTGCTCTTAATGGCAGCCACCAAGAATAAAAGAAGAGAAAATTAAAGTTTAATCCCAGCTGGTAAAGAAGATTATCAAGAGGCTTTCTTACATTTTACCATTACTCTGTGTTGGGTGGCGAGGTGAAAAACCAAGTTCTTAGAAAATCTAATATATGTTATTGATTCAAATGCAAATAAACAAGGATGCTCGTAACAATTTCCAATCTTCAACCAGCATCTGCTATTTACCCCATGCACGTAAATAGAAAACTCACAGCATTTACAAAGAACAAGCATTATGTAGACAGTGTAGATTAGAGCAAGAATTGTTGCTCTATAAAGTGTCCATATAAATTGCTTCCAACATTAGCAGCAACAATTAAGTGCTAGAGAATAGAGCAAGAATGCCACCATGAGTTAAGTGCTGAAAAAAAAAATAATAAATAAAGGCAGAAAGATGAATTCAGCATAAAGGGTATAATGAAGTAAGCAGTGAGATTACTGGCTATCCTGAAAATCAGAATCAGGAATATGACTTAGGTCTTTGGGTTTTGCCAAAAGATTTTATGGTCTAAATTCTATGGTGAAGTTCATTTAGACCATCTTAATCCTTTAATTTATTTATTTTTCAGAGTTTGGTGATTGTTAAGGAATTAGATCGGTAACTGGTATCAGATCACGACTTCAAATACTAGAGGGAAAGTGCAAGTTTTACTAACATAAAATTTTCTATTCATTTTGTCAGCTTCGAAAATAGTCTATTTTTAGTTAAATAATTACTTATCCAAAAAATTTAAGCTGTTAATTTAATTAATATTTTAAGACTTTTAAAAGGCTATTTCTATTCATTTCATCTATGTTGTGGTGCTTTTAGGAGTCATGGTTTAATTTCAAGTGTTTCATAAAAAAGAGAGAAAGTAAAATTAAGGGTTAAATACCAAATACTCTCCTGAAGTTTGGTAACTTTATTTTTACCCCCCTGGGGTTTCATTTTTATCATTGGACCCTCCTGGGGTTTTGATAAAGGACCAAGTTAGTCCATCCATTAGTTGACCGTTAGGACTGACCCGTGGACCAATCACATATTGACACATGGCACATATTTAATTTTTTTTTTAAAATTAAAAAAAAAATGTATTTTTTTTAAATTAAAAAAAAAATTGGGGAGGCTACCCCATCTGGCCGGATGGTCGGCCACCCCCAATTTTTTTTCTTTTCTTTTTTTTTTTTTTTTTAAAAAATATACTTTTTTTTTTAATTTTTTTTAAAAATTAAATAGGTGCCACGTGTCATCATCTGATTGGTCCACGTGTCAGTTCTAACGGTCAACTAACAGATGGACTAACTTGGTCCTTTATTAAAACTCCAGGGGGGTTCTGTGATAAAAATGAAACCCCATAGAGGTAAAAATAAAGTTACCAAACCCCAAGGAAGGTATTTGGTATTTAACCCTAAAATTAAATCTAGACCCTTAAAAATGGTGTTGATCTTTGGTCTCGTAAGTCCTAACATGTTAATGGATGTATACAGAAAATAGAACGAGAATTTGATTCTCACCACTTCGAGAAGTACCGACATGTTCATGATCACCGTGTAGATTTACCGGTCGGTATCTTGCACGGAAGGGCCACATAGAGGACAATTGGTTCAATCTCAAGCACCTCCAGCACCAGCGTCTGCTGCTCTCTCTAACATGAATATGCTCAGTCTCAGAGTCATTTTCTCGAGCATCTTCTTGACAAGGTGCGGGCAGCTCGTGCCGGCAAACCGGACAAGAATTGTGAAGCCGCAGCCAAGGAACAATGCATTCAGAGTGGTATATATGCTTGCAAGGCAATTCCCTCGCTTCCCCACCAACCTTGAACTCCTCCTTGCACACGGGGCAATGCGAGTCGTTGGTCAGGTGGTCCGCCATGACTTTCACGGTTGGTATTGTGTTGATTGCCGAATCGGGTAAAGGAGGCGGCCCCGGCCGGTCATTTTGAGTCAGTTGCTCGATAAATTCGTTTAGGCCCGGCCCGAGAAAGTAGTTTCTAGGATCAACCCGTGGCGGTACTGGATTTTCAGGGTGTAAAATGGGTCTGAAAGGATCCAGAGGTCTAAGAACAATCCAAGTACGTGGCCGGCCATGAATTCCAGGTTCTGGGTCCGAGCTCTCTCTCCCATCCAAACTGCGGCGCGACCGCCTTGAACGCCGCTGGGCTCCAGTTTCGGTTTCTGGGTCCAGACGACTTCTCAGCTGCGGGAACCAGGGACGGTCGGGAAATTCTGTTTCCGGGTTGTGCGCGACATGATTGAAGCGCCTGATTGGAGGGTCGAGCATGAGAGAAAGGGCCTCGAGTAAACGGGCTTCCGGGGAGGGATCGAAATCGGTGAAATCAACAACGAGCCTAGGCCTGGTTGTGTCAATCTCACTTATGAACTGCCCGAAACAACGTGGGCAAACGATGTCCGATGGGTTTGTGGAGTAGACCCTGACCGTACGGTGGCACTGGTAGCACCAGTGGAGCGGGTAGGTCCTGGGAGCGCCATTGTTTCGGACTCGAGGAGGGCTCAGTGACATGATGATTAATGTCGTGAGCTTCAAAGTTCAATTAGGCTTTGATTTTTGCTTCCTGGGTTTGCGTTTATATTGAAGAAATGAAGCCGGGAAAGGTATATGAACAAGAATTGGAGAAATGGAGGAAAGAATGGCTTTACAGGGTTGCAGAAAGCAATTCTTTCTCTGGGTAGCTAGTGATTATGATTGTTCTTTTTTTAGTATTTGCATTCGAACTGTTTCGTTCTAAGAAAGAAAAGGATGAGTGGGATACGTTACAAAAGAGGTTTTGTCTTGTGGAGAGGTTTTTGAAAATTCGAATTGGGAGAGAACGTTAACGGCTACCTTTCCCGGGAAGGGACTGGAATCTTTTTTCTTGCGGACGAAACTGCTTTTGTGTATGAGGAATGATACAGCCCAAGTTGGGGAAAACCTCTTTTTTATTATTATTATTTTTTTTTTAATTTAAAAAAATAACAAAATAAAAAGTTAAAAAAGTTTCTGAAAATTGGTCATTATTATGAATAAAATACATTTTTTATTTTAAAAAAAATACCAAATAAAAGAAGGACCAACATAAAAATTATTGCTTCAAAAATTTTATTAATTTTTAATTTTGTTATTTTTTAAATTAAAAAATAAGGAAAAAGTTTCTTAAGCAAAATACAATTTTTATTTTTAAAAAATTACAAAAAAAAAAGAATAACCAAAATAAAAATTATTGCTTCAGAAACTTTTTTTATTTGTTATTTTGTTATTTTTTAAATTAAAAAATAAGACAAAAGTTGACTCAAAGTTGGACAAAATAGTTGTGCCTTTAGCATTTTTCTTGTGATAATCCCATCTCACTTAGCTGATGTGACATAGCAGTGCCAATTCATTGGATTAGCCATTGTTAAAAGTAAAAATAAAAATAATAATAAAATTCAAGGACTAATGGTACTAACAAATCAACCGGTGGAATGTGACAAGAGCTAATGAACACTACAACACTAGTCTAATGAGATAGGGGCGTGAGATAGAATTGTAGCATTTTGCATTTCTCTTTTGCTAATTATGCTCGCATGTCCATGGAAATAAAATGTTTGGTGTAATATATATATTTTATTATAAGTCTTTTATAAATATATGTGAGAGTTTATGTTAGTGTCACATCATGTCACATGGTCAAAAAAATTAAACAACAAAATTTGATAGATAAATTTAATATTTAATAACTAACATAGTAAGTACTACATAAACTGTTATGTGAATTTGTAAAAATTTATAGTAAAAACTGAAATTCTCCTAACATCACCCTCCTTAAAAAGTAAACCACGAAGTCATTGCTCTTTATGGCATCATCTTGCAAGTTATCAAAATACTGTTCTTACTTTGAACGAGAAAAAAAGAAGGGAATTTGTTCAACAGCAAACAACATTATTGACTAAGTTAGCTTGACACATTCCATGGACTAACTAATTAGGGCCAATTGCTTTCTTCCATTCTCACAACTTTTTCTCCACGACATAAACATTTCTCTCCAAACTTTGCTGCCATGGAGGAGGGAAGCTTTTCTATGCCTCTTCCTCTTCCCCCCTCTACCTTTCCAAGCTATTCACCTTTTTTTTTAGGCTCTATTCTTCGTCTTTTTGGCAATCTATTCGAAGAGATTCGTCTCTTCCCCCTCCTTCCCCTCTTCTATCTTTCCATTTTACATTTTGTTTTCACGATTTAGCCCCCACTGGATCCTCCAACCTCTTTTTTGAAGTTTTTGAGTCTGGCTTTTTCAAAACCAAATTTGTCAACTTTAGGAAGGTCCACCCTCACACGGCCCACTCCATCGTGCTCATGAGTTTCTCCGCTTCCGCTTCCACCAACCCCATCTCCGTTTGGCCAAGATGCACCGACGTTTGTCCCACATGTGCCCACGAGTAGACCTCACTTGCTAGTGCATGTCTCATACATGCCGACATGTAGACAGTCCTACGCTGCACGTAATGCCTCAGTTCCTCCCCTCTATTGCCGTCGGTCTCCTACCTCCCAATCTCTACTATCGACGTGTGGTTTTCACGCATTGGCGAGTAGCTTGCATGCTCCATCCTTCATCCAAGTCCATGCCACTTTCCTCCACCTTGCCATCAGTCGGTGTTACTTACTCGTGGTTTTTCTTTTTGCTGCTTTTTATCGTTTCCCTATATTTTTCTATTCTACATGTTTTTTGTGCTGGCCTTTTGTTCTATTTTCGACTGAGTTACACCACTCTCAAACAACTACTAATGGTCGTGTTGTTTTCCTAGCATGAGTTAGGGTAGGGTGTATTTCGAGGGTCATGTCACTGTCTGTGCCCCTTGCTTTGGGGATTCAAGTAAGATTGAACGGTTTTGAGATGGTCATGCTCATCGCCCCCTGTTGGTTTGTAAATTGTTCTCTTTATAGAACTTTGCCTACATTTATTGCCTTCTTTGGCAGTACCAAATCCTTTGATGAGCTGTGTCATTTATTTGACCAATTTCAAACTGTTATAAGGGTGGTTTTGTTGCCTTTTCCACTTTCCCCCTTCCCCACATAAAATAGGAAAAAAAGAAGTTAGCTTGACACCAAAGAGAACTATTCAATTTGCACATATAATGACACATTTAGCTTCTACAGTTTGAATGTTACAAGTGAAAAATGATAGCCACCAAGAAAATGAAGAAAGAATAAAAGAAGAGAAAATTAAAGTTTAAGCCCAACTGGTAAAGAAGATTATCAAGATGCTTTCTTACATTTTACCATCTATAGATAATATTTTCCTCTGATGTGCCCTATTATTATGAGTTTAGAAACTTAAATTCCTACAAGAAAAAAAAAAAAAAAAAAAAAACAAGAATATCACCATGAGTTAAGTGCTGGAAAAAAGGCAGAAAGATGAATTCAGCATAAAGATTATGGAGGCTATTATGAAAAAACAGTGAGATTACTAGCTATATATCCTGAAAATAAGAATCATGAAAACTCAAAGCAGCAAATAAATTTTATGACCCCCATCATTTGAGTCTTCCAATTCATGTATATATATATGCAGGTCTTTGGGTTTTGCCAAGATATTTTATGCTCTAAATTCTTTGGTGAATCTTATCTATAGAAGTTTCTTAGATTAGAAGTTAACTTAGACCCTGTTAATTCTTTATTTTTATTTATTTCTCAGAGTTTGGTGATTATTAAGGAATTAAATCGGTAATTGTTATCGGATTAGAAATTCAAATACTAGGGTGAAAGTGCAAGTTTTACTAACATAAATTTTTTTTATACTCGTTTCACCCGCTTAGAAAATTGTTAACTATTTGTTAAATTACCATTTATTACAAAAGTTTAAACGGATAAAAAATTGTAGATTTAATCATTTTAACTAATATACCATATTCGCAGAGATGCCTCACAAGATACTCAACCATCAGATTGTCTTCTGGCGCTTGTCCATCGTTCGGACCTCATCCAGCATTCTAGGCAAATCCGCAGTCTGCTCCTAAGGCCGCTGCCTTCTTCCCACAAAGCTGAGATACCGAAAGTAAAAGGCTTATTTGGTGTTGCTCTTTGGTCTCCGAACATGTTAATGGATCTATACATAAAATAGAACAAAAAAATTGATTCTCACCCCTTCGAGAAGTACTGACATGGTCATCACCATGTAGATTTACGGGTCGGTATCTTGCACGGAAGGGCCACAAAGAGGACAATTGGTTCCATCTCAAGCACCTCCAGCACCGGCGTCTGCTGCGCCTTCTAACATGAAAATCCTCAGTCTCAGAGTCATTTTCTCGAGCACCTTCTCGAGAAGGTGCGGGCAACTCGTGCGGGCAAAAAGGACGCCGGCAAACAGGACAAGAATTGTGAAGCTGCAGCCAAGGAACAATACATTCAGAGTGGTATATATGCTTGCAAGACAATTCCCTCGCTTCCCCACCAACCTTGAACTCCTCCTTGCACACGGGGCATTGGGAGTCGTAGGTCAAATGGTCGGCCATGATTTCCACGGTTGGTATTGTGTTGATTGCCGAATCGGGTAAAGGAGGAGGCCCCGGCCGGTCATTTTGAGTCAATCGCTCGATCAATTCGTTTAGGCGTGGCTCGAGAAAGTAGTTTCTAGGATCAAACCGAGGCGGCAATGGATTTTCAGGGTGTAAAATGGGTCTGAAAGGATCAGAGGAAGGATCCGAAGGTCTAACAAGAATACGGTGGCGCCACCGCCTCTGGGCTCTAGTTTCAGCTTCACGGTCCAGACGATCTCTCCCCTCTAAACCACGGCCTCTATGTTCAGTTTCCGTGTCATACACACCATGATTGAAGAAGCGCCTGATTGGATGGTCAAGCGCGAGAGAAAGGGCCTCGAGTAAACGGGCTTCCGGGGAGGGATCGAAATCGGTGAAATAATCAATGAGCCTAGGCCTGGCCACGTCAATCACATAGATGAACTGCCCGAAACAACCCGGGCAAACGATTTCGGATGGGTTTGTGGAAGCAACGCTGATCGTACGGTGGCACTGGTAGCACCAGTAGAGCGGGTAGATGCTGGGAGCGCCATTGTTTCGGTCTCGAGGAGGGCTCAGTGACATGATGATTAATTACCGCAGTCGTGAGCTTCAAAGTTCAATTGGGTTTTGATTTTTGCTTCCTGTGTATGTGTTTATATTGAAGAAACCAAACCGGGAAAGGTATACGAACAAGTATTGGACAAATGGAGCAAAGAATGGCTTTGCAGGGTTGCAGAAAGCAATTCTTTCTCTGGGTAGGAATTATATATGATTGTGAAACTTCAAGTAGTTTTCTTTTCCCTCGCTTAAAGTTTGAAATTTCTTTTTGGTTGCTCAATCGGTTAAATTGGACAAACTAGCCCGACATAGATTCATAAAGCCCAAACATGTTTTTTTTTGGAAAGACTACAATTGGACTTGGGCCCAACTATCGCACTCATGTGATGTGTATATAACTCAACCATCTCACGCTAGCTGCTTCAAGTGAGTTTCAGTTGAATTCCGCCCCGTCCAATCATGGGCCTAGCCCGTCACATAAAGTTGTCAACTATATATATATATATATACCCGAGTACCATATATATATATATGTCGAGATCAGATGAATTTCCTTCGATCAAATTTGGAAACGTTGTTCTTTTTTCTTGTTTTCCATTTATTTAGACAAGAAATCATTTCTACTTTGCAGAAGCTGCTATAACTTGTTGGAAAAGAAATGTTTGGCAATATTTTGCAGAAGCAACTGTATGAAGCTAAAAGCTTTGCTGAGTGTTTGGTAAAAATGATGTCTGACATAACCAGATTGGATATCAAGGGATGATTGGAGAAAAATATAAAGGGTAATTATCATGGTGTTTCATAAAAACAATAATAATTATTCTGACCAATCTAAATAATTCATCAACCTGCAGGGATCAGGGGCCTGCTGACTACTTCCCAAACTTTGCTGCGGGGCAGCAGTTGCTTTTGCTTCAGCAATCCATCTTGTTCTTGTCAAAAACATCAACAGGTGCTTTTACTATATATATAGAAAAGCTATTTTGGGACTCCTAAAGTAAACATGATTTGAATTCTATGTTATTAGACGGCCGAATATCATAGAAATTTGGACAGTTTAAAAGAAATGAGTTGCATGAGTCACTTGTCTCGTGCAGCCTAATCTAATGCCAAAAACAAAAAGAGATAATGCTTGCACCAAAATCATATAATCTGATCATCTTCACCTTGATTCTGAAAATAAAGTCAGAATTATGATAACTATCTTTAGTGAAGGGTTAAAAGTGCAGTATTAATAATAAAGTTAAATACTGGATATGATATGATTATGATATTGAGATTGAGTGCAGCTATGATCTTTTGTAGCTTCCTCCATGGATGACCATAGATATAAATTATGATTACCTGAGGAATTATATATTGTACAAATAATAATACATCTATCTATGCCTTGGAATATGAGTCAGTGCTCATCCATCTATACAAGATTTGTGAATAAATTTATCCTTGAGAGATCTAGAGAGAGGCAATTATTTCAAATTATTCAATTTTTTAGGCGACACATATTGAAGATTGGAACATATTTTAATCAGAGACAGAGACAGAGAGATCGAGGGGCAATTATTTTGAATTATTTTCGACAGCTTTTGGAACATGTCCAACTGCCTCTCTAATTTTGGTATGAATGATACGTGAATAGAAGAACATATGTTTGGGCTTATTGTTGGCTTGCTCAACACTTAATTGATATTTTGATTTTTTAAAAAAAAAAAAAATGCTTGTCACGGACTTCTAGCCCACCATCTACGGAAATGGACTTTTAGCTTATATTATAAGGTGAGAGTGATTAAATACGCCTACCATATATATTAGTCATACAATATCAACAATTTTATGTGGATGTTTGAAATAGGGCTAGCAAAATGGGTATGCGGGTCGACCCGTTTATGACCCGTGACCCGTTTAAGGAATATCCAAACATGACATGTTTAGTTAACGGGTTGGCTCCACCAGACACAACACGACGTAACACGGCAATTTTCACGGGTTATCCAACACGACCCGTGAGACTCGTTTAAAATAATGGGTCGTGTCAGGTCCACACAACCCGTTTGACCCGTTTAACTTAATTTTTTTTTTTTTTTTTTTAAATGAAATAATAATAGTTTTAGCAATTATCTCTTGAAATTAAACTTCTAACAGGCTAGCACCAAATCACTTAATTAATAGGTAATAGGCTTAATTGTCTAATTAAATAACAAAAAAAAAAACTACATCATCATTACAATTTACAAATACAAATTGGGTTTCGTCGTCGGCGCGAGAGATAGAAGGAGAGGAGACGTCGGCGGCGCGAGAGATAGAGAGAGAGGAGAGAAATTGAGGGTGAGGCCGTGAGGGAGAAAATAAGAAAAATGAGAAATAGGTCTTTGGGAGTGGGAGGCGGCGTGACTCAGGAAGCAAGAGAAGAGAAATTTTTAGGTTTATGTTTCACAATTTTTTCAGGTTTTAAAAAATAATAAATAAATTTTAAATAAATAAACGGATTTGGCGAGTCACCCATGAGTGACCCGTGACAAGACCTGTTAAGAGTAAACATAAACAGGTTGACCCGTTTACGACCAAAACCCGTTTAAGATAAACCCAAACCCGCTAATTTCGTGTCGGATTGTCAGGTCGTGTCAAAATTGTCAGCCCTATTTGAATATGCCCAATGCATTAGTGTTTTTCTGTTGCATTTGGGATTGTGTTTGAGAAATATAATTTTTAAGTTAAAAAATATTTTTTGACCCGATTGCTAAATATGAGTTGCGAACCCGATTTTTTTATCTATACAGGGGGCTTCCAAGTTAAGCTAGGCAAATATGGGGAAAAGAAATTAAGATCAACTCTACAAAATTTATGCCAAGATACGGTGGTTCCTAGCCACATGATGTTATTTGGCATTGGTTTGTTTCATGATTCTATACATGCAGGACATAAATAGAGTGCTATTAATTCTTAATTATTGAGGCGGCATTTTAGCTTGGTTTTGTGCACATTAAACACAAGATGTAAGTGATCATATCGTTTGGAGAACCCAATTATCGACGGGCTCCTAATATAGGTCATCCACCAAAATTGCCAAAAGGTTCAGTGGCCTATTGCCGAAAGGCCTAAAGAGGCCAACCGTCATAGCTAAGAGGTTGGGAAGGCCTAATGGCCTAGAACCCAGATAACCAAAAGGATCAATTCAGGTGCACTCTCGTCCAAATGTAACCTCCAACAGCTCATTCTCCACTCTATAGCTTAGCCAACGATCTGCTCACACCATACGCTCTCCTAACAAACTTGAGGAATGAATCTCCACATCATAAACAAACTGCTGGCATGAATTTCTTAAACCCTAAAAAGCGAGGCGGTAACGACAATTTATAATTAGAATCGAAGGGCATTCGCTCAATTACGTCTTAACTAGTCTTATCATTATTACTATACCAAAATTTGTCTTCACTCTCGCAAACACTAACTCGAGCGACAGAGTAGTCCTGCCGGGTCCACCCCGGCGGCAAATCCTTTAAACTCCTTCCTATCTCGCAGATTTTCCCTCTGGTGAATAACCTGCAATCACTGTATTAACACCCTTATTATATTTAATTTGTCCTGACAAACCTGCCATGCATGCATACCTAGACTGCTTGCCAAAAGAGAGACTGAATTGACCATAAGCATTAAGCACCGACCAGTACTGACTCGACGCAGGCCTAAAATGATCCATCTCACTGGGTATTGATTAGGGAGGTCCCTCAATGCAATCTATTTCAATCCCCTATTCCCCCCCCACTACACAATGAAAAGTCACCCACATTAAATACTTGTAGCACTTTGGAGGTCGGAAACTGTATATATATATATATATATATATATATATATATGTGACAAAACATTATTTGAATCGTCTAAGGAAAATGGATCAAAGACATTTTCTTTGCAAAGCTAATCTTCGACAGTCAATGAAACCCGTTGTGCCGACATAGGACATATTGCTTCACCTAATGGTAGTTCACCTACATGTCCCATAATTATTCATGGTGTATGTTTTTGGACCACCGTTCGTTTGTGTTAATTTTTTTAATCAATCCTTAAAGTAAAAGTGATCCTTGTGGATTGAAATATTAAACCTAAGCACATCATTACATAACTAATTTCTCAAGCACGTAACGAATAATTTTAGAATTTCGAGAAGGACAGAGAAATATTTAGTGCACTTTAAAAATCTTAAACTTTGGCTAAAAAATATGTGGTTGAATGCTTAGAATGTCAATAATGAACTACTCTTGAGAAAGAAGAAGAGTGAATTAATGATATTATTCAACCAATTAAGTCGGTGTTTGAATATGGCATTCGGGGGGATACCTCTACTTTTATAGATGTCTTGACACCTGATACGCAGTGGTGTGTTTTGAATTCAAAAGCACAATGAATATAAAGTTGACCACATGGCCATCTCAACTTTGGACCACAGCTAAAGGTGGATATATTCATCATATGGTTGCGCAAATTAATTTCATACTAAATTTATTCATCAAGGTAATTATATAATATATACTTCTCTTCCATGATATAATATTGTAGACCATCTTGGTCTCACTCACACATGGAAAGTTATATTAATCGTTACCATTCCAAATTGTTTAATCATGTCAAAGATCCAAGTTTTTTTAGAGCAGCATCATTCAAATGATCGATGATGGTGTATCAAAAATAAAATATTTTCAGTTCGTAAATTTATTCCTTTTTAAAAATTAAAGAAAAAATAAGTTCGAAAAATTATTAATCAGCTGATAATGATTTTGTTGACTTTTTAAGATGGACAACATTTGGGATTATTCCAACGTGAAGTAATTTAAAAGAACATAAGATGGAGAGAATATAAATTTTTTTCCTGTATTTTTAATAAGAAATCATAAAAAATATAAGTGATTATGTAACGTGAGATATTAAATGAAAGGCCACGTATTTGCATGGGTGAGAGCCACCTGGTGCAATAACTTTAGCACAAGATTAAGATGCAAACGTGAGCTAGGATTTTATAGGGTGATCCTGAAAGGTGATGCTCTCCAAATAGTGCAGGCACTTAGGAAAAATGAAAGAAGTTGGCGTCGGTATGGACATCTCATTGAGGAAGCTCGAGGGGTATTAAATTGTCTACAAAGATGGAAGGTTAATCATGTTAAACAACAACTCAATGAAATAGCTCATCGTCTTGCGAAATAAGCGCTTTCTCTCACCAAGGAGCAAGAGTTATTGAGAAAAATTTTCACTGTATTTCGGATATTATCTTTATTGATCGAGCGTTATTCTTAATGTTTGTTTAACTATCTATAAAAGTCACTCTATTCCTTTAAAGATAAAAAATAAAAAATGATGTGACATTTCATCGTACGTGGCATTTACCGTTTCAACTACTAAGCTAACATGGTAGTTCACGTGACACCAGAGCTTCCATCCTGCCACATCGGTCCGCCTCTTGTGTCACTATCTCTACAAATGGTCAATCACCTCGTCTCCTTCTTCTCGTCCTCTTTTGGTTATTGATTCTGGAGTGAATAAATAACAAACAGATGTAACCACAGCCATGTCGTGAAGACCCAAAACTACCATACCGTGATTGTGTGGTTGTACTTGGGCCGATGAGTGACATAATAAATATCATTTGAATTGCCACATCAATTTATAATAATAATAAAAAAAAATTGTATCCATACATTTCCATATGATAATTCCAAGACAAATAATGGTGATTATTATAAAAGGGTGCTATCGTGATTCAAATTTGACCATGTGTACCCCGGGGTAGGTATGAACGGAATATAGATTTGTGCATTATTGTACACTATGTTGTTTGTGTTGCATATGAAAGTCAAACAAAGGTTTTTCTGACGTTAACCCTAATTAATATTTGCCCTTAAAAAGATTTGGGTTGGACCAACTTGGGAGGACTCTTTCTCACCCCCACCCCACCAACTAATATCACTTTTTTTATTGATATTTTTTCGGATAGTCAATAAAGAGGATTGAATTAGGTGACTTAACAGCTAATTTTTTAATTGCTGATAAGGAAAACAACAACACGGAGATCACCTTCATTTACATTCAAACACTTGGATGGCATTTCCTGCTTTATGTTAATATCTACATACCCCAACTGTTCGGGCAAAGTTTTACAAGGAAGAGAAAATTAATGAGATGAGACATATGATCTTGAAAGTCAATTTAATGTGTTTGTTTTGGACCGCTTAGACACTTCAAAGACTTTTAAGCTTAATTTTGAAGTGTTTAAGTTTAATTTGAGAATTTATAATTTTAAATAAATTGTAAGGAATTTGATTTTAACTTCACACCAATTTCATATTGTTAACGTGTTTTAAATAATTTATTTTAAAGTGCACTTAACTAACTAGAAAACCATTTAAAATATTTTACGTCAACCCACATGATAAATAATTGTAGAGATAAATATGTACATGGTACACTCGCATGCATGAACCTTGGAATTTAAGCGGTGCCGGTGCATTTTATATGGAAATTGAAGATGAATACCTTAAAAGTCAATGACAAGATGGGAGGTTTATTCTAAGAAACATGGGTTTTTTTTTTTTTAATCAAAAAGGTGGGAAGGGGCGACCTGTGTAGTTTTTTCCTTGGGCGTTACCATCGGGGTTCCCACCCGCTGTGGAATGTCCGATTTGAGCCATAGCTACTGCCTGGGAAGGCGAGCCCGTCACCACAACCCCACAAAAGTGTGAGCCAGTAGAGCCCCTTCAAAGTAACATCTGGTTCACGCATCTACTACCGCAAGCGGATTCGAACACGCGACCACTAAGATGAAAGGAATTCTTCTACCAACTCAACCACTACCCTTGTGGTCTAAGAAACATGGTTGGAGGCCGGGCAATGCACTTTGGTGGAATTTTGAGGCCTACGAAGATAAATTTAAGTAAGGTCTTTTTTGTTTTTTTTCTTTGAATTTAAATATTTGAAGAGGGTGCATATTGTGACATTCATTGATGCCGTACACATTTTCATTCTGTTTTCTCTATTAAAAAATAAATAATGACCAAGTAGTCAAGCATTTCATGTTGAAAAAAAAAAAGTGCAATCATGATCAATAAGGAATGGTGCCGTGGGTTATTGTTGTACTTGTATCTTAGGCATTGAATTTTCATGAAAATGACTTTCCATCTTTTTTTTTTTCTTTTTCAAAGTTTTTATCTTAAGCATTTAATTTTTTCATGCAATTATTATTATTATTATTATTTCATAATTAGGGCTTTAATTAGAGAGCATGAATAAAAATGAAAAATATCGGACTACTATTTTAAGTTTCAGATCAATATTAATATATATTCTTGATGTTCCAAATTTTTTAAAATCAGTTTCATGTGTTATATCAATTAATTTTTTGAATAAATCATTCCATTTATATTTTTGTCAATTTTTTAATATAACAATCCATATGAAAATACACATATACAGATATACTCCTAAAAAAATTTATAAATAAAAAATAAAAAGAAAAAAAAGAAAAAAGAAAAAAGAGGCTACAGCAAGTGGCCAAGTGGGTGAGGTGATCTCAACCCACACGGGCCACACCCCCCGGCCTTCACCCCACCCACCCACAGTGGGATCCATTCCTCTGCAGGCGGGTGGGCGGAGGGAGTGTGGGGTGACCTACCCAAAACCCGTTGTACTTTTTTTTTTTTTTTTTTTTGTAATTATTGGGAGCATATTTATATTTAAATTCCATTAGAAAATAAACATAAAAATCTACAAAATGCTCTATTTGAAAAATAGGTAAAATGTATGAAAGCTAGTGAAAATTGAAACAAAAAGATTTTCTTCTTCAATTCAATTTATTAAATTGATCTTAAACGTATATGATTTTTACATGCGTTTTAAATTCTTACATTTTGAAGACGTGTTAATTTAATAAAATTTAAATAATTTTTTCAATTACATTTTTAAATTTATTTATAAAAAATAAATAAATAAATAAAAAACATGTTCATGTGGTGGTCATTATCCATGATCTCATGGGATTTTTAAACAATATCACCAAAACATCCGGAAAATACATGCAAACGTAGAGAAGGTGGGGTTTGACTTTGACAGTCTCATACCCAACAAGGCAACAAGCCAATCTGACGACTCCACTACTGAAATATCTTGTAATAAAATAAATAAAAGGTCCAAATTTACATCATGGTTGATTAGATTTCAAGCAAGAGACAGAACCTTCAATGCGGTTCATCTACCATGATGTTCCCTACAGTTATTGTAAGATTACCAGCCAGCAACAATCATCGCCTGCCACATGGCACATTTCCTGCTGCTACTGTCTAAAACACTGATGTGGCACAGATTGAATTCCCCAATGATATATACACATTTGCATTATTATTATTATTATTTTTTATACTTATAAAACTCAATCTCACCTAATATAAAATTAATATAAAATTTAACACCCATAAATAGTTTTAATTTCATTGGAATGTGATTATAGCCAAGTTTATGATCCTTTTCTTGATCGTTTATTTAGTTAGCTAATCTCTTGGTTTTTTGTTTTAAAATATTTTATTTTTTAATTAAATTATTAAAAATATTATTTTCATGTGACGTAGCACTAACAGACAGTACAATTTCGGACATAAAACCAACAGAGTGATCTATTGCACATTTTCGATAAACTTAAACTGTTAAAATTGAAATATATATATATATCAAGTATATTAGAGAATTTGTTGGGTCTCCCACTCCTATATGAATCATGCTTTTTATTTAGTTAATGAAACTAAATCTTTCCCATAAAAGACAACCTTTAGTTCCAACTTTTTATTGAACTGATCCATTGAAAGCACAATGCTTTCCATCCTTCAACTAACTTTAAGAAACAGACCAAACATTTAAAAATGGTACCACTACTGAAACATGTTCTAAACATTACGTATAAAATTCCAATAAAATCATAAATAGAGATTTAACTTGGATAATTCTAGGATTTTGATAATTTCCATGGTGTAATAAAACCAATAATGAAACGATGATTGACCAGATCGAACAGTACTAGTAGTACTGGTTGTGTATAGCAAGGTTAGATATTTTTTCTCACTCGCACAAAATGCATTAAAAAGATCGTAACACTGAAAACATTGATGGGGGGGACGAAAAGAGCAGCAAAATGTTTGGTCATAATGAATAATAAATGCACGAACCACATGCCTCCAAATTAAAGTTATAATTTTCTTGTACTTTCATAGAAGCATTTTTTTGCCACATGTAACACGGTAATTCGTTGCTTACCTTACAAGAAAAATCCTTCACTTCTTACAACTTTCTTTTTTACAAATTTACCTAGGGTTTAGGGTTTAGTAGTAAGTTAAAAAAATAGAATCCGGCTTACATGTTGTTATTAAAATAACCGTATGTATGTTGTAGTGTAAGCAACGGTTAAGATTGAATTTCAAAAAAATCTCTTTTTATTTTCTCTCTTCTATTAAAAGCTTCTAAAAATAAGTCTACTTTGAAATTTAATCTTGACCGTTGCTTACACCACATCATACATGCTGTTATTTTATTTTTTTTTGACATGTCCACACAAGGGAAGGAGAAGGGGGGATTCGAACTAGTGACTTCCGCTTCATTAGGCATGGTCCCAGCCGATTGAGCTACCTCTTGGGGACCATACATGCTGTTATTTTAATAACAACATATAAGCCAAATCCAAAAAAATAGAAAGAAAATATAATAAAATATTATTAAAAGTTGTTATAGTATGTAGTAATTATTGGGAAAAAATCTATCTTACAAGGATTGCTGGAGCAAAAAAATAAGGCATAGTAGCTAAATTTAGCTAAAAAAAAACTAATTTACGAGGATAGCTGGAATCAAGTTTAGTTGGGAAAATAAAAGAAACTAATTATAATAGTAAAAAAAAAAAAAAAAAAAAACACACCGAACAACTAAACTCAAAAATGTGTTTAGGGTTTAGGGTTTAGTAGTAAGTTATAATTATTATAATTATTATGAAAAAACCACTAGTAAGCCAAAAGAGATTGAACATGAAACAAGGGTCAGAATTTCAAATTCTAAAATGATTAAAGAAAAAAAAAAAAATTGTCAAACAGATTTGAAAGTGCTTTAAGATAATTTTCAGTTTACTATCTTTAGTAGGAAGTGTTAGGTAAACACTTAACAATTGCCTTCTTTGCTGTTGTTAGCATTTATTTAATTAAGGGGTTGCAGTTTTTTTTTAAAAAAAAATTAATAATTAATTTATCGTTTAGCAGCATGTTCTTAGCAAAGATTTTTTGGAGATTTCATTTCCCCAAGAAATTTGACCAGATCTAAGGGTAACCAAATGAAGAGAGAACTTGCAATTATGAAATCCAAAAAAGAAAGTATTAATATTAGGCAAAGTGGATGTTGAGTGCAGTAATGGAAAGAACATGCTACCAGACATTATACAAAAACACAAGAATAATCTTAAATTAATGCCTCTCTCTCTGTCTCTGATTAAGTTAGTCAAATTGCTAATTACAGTAGCATGCTGAGGCAGTTCCTTTATGGGGACTTTGATGGAAACCCCCCCCACCCCCCATCTGGAGGATCAGTCAAACGAGGAGCAAAAGCCCTCTCCACTATTAAAAAATCTCCCTCCCTCAACCCTTTTCCTTGGACTTTTGTGAAATATGCATGTGGAGTAGTTGAGAGTTTAAACTTGGGAGGGATTGGAATCTACATTTAGTAAATCAAGTAAATAAAAACAAAAAAAAATTAATAAAATATCTTATGTGGCTCTGACAAAAAAGTTAATATTTCATAATTATAAATTGTTATATTAATTTGTAAAAAAATTATAGTATTTCAAATATTTTCGTATATTTATTTATCCAAAAGGAGGCAGATATATTTATTCTCTATTCTTTTTGTTTCTTTACCAACACAAGAACCCCACCCCACCACCATCATATCATGTGCCATGCGTAAAAATAATGACAAATCTCAAACGTATCTTATATGAGGAAGGCACATGGCTTCTTAGCTCTAGAGAGCGTTTTTTTAAATCAAATTTTCAGGAAATCTATCCTTTTAAAGTATATTTTTTTAAAAAAAATTGTAATAGAAAACGTAAAAAAATTTGTATTTTCAAATTAGAAACAAGACCCATTAGTTTAATGGAACTCAAACCATAATAGTTCGGTAATTTGCTGAATTAATTAGGAGTATTGTAAAAGAGACAACATCTATCAGCCGAGCTATATAATAAAATAATTAAAAATATTAAATTTTAGTGGTAGCTATATTACTTTTCGTGCCAGGATTTGTAGCATCTTCTCATGTTACTCATGTCGACAGCTTGTGCTGCATAGGGGGATTGGGGCGTCGTCGTGGGGAGGTTCTTCTTCTTAATTTGTACAGAAAAAGGGTCAAGCAATCACCAAAATGGGCATCTCTCTCTCTCTCTCTCTCTCTCTCTCTGTCTGTGTGTTTGCTCGTGCGTGGGGGAGTCATGCCAAGAATTTCATGCAACTTGCTGTAAGATCGCATTCGTGGCCCAGTTTTTTCCCCCTCTATCATCAGATAAAGTACCCACAATTTCATATAGATAAGGCTCTCTTGTGTTGTTGTTGTTGTCGTCGTTGATCGTTATGATGATGCTAGACAAGCTGGCAATCACACCTACGATTCATTATTGCTGTGGAAAACACAATAATGGAGTTTCATGCATGAAGTACCCCACAAGAAATCACTAAGTTCAGGTAGAGTGGCGGAAGAAAAGGAAAGGAAAGGATAGAAAAGAAAAGGAGGAATCATTTAATCTTCAAAAGTCATCTTCGATTGATCCATTGATGTACATGGTGTATTTACAAGTTACAGTGTGGTCGAGAAAACCTCAAACTCAAACATACTCTCTCTCAACCTCCGATGAGCTTTTGCTCACTGGGGTGACATCTTCCAAACACTAAAAATTAGTAAAAAAATTTACACTTTCAAACAACAAAGCCAGTATCTTCGACATTTGTTTCGCAAAATTTTCCATCCATTCGGTTTTGAACAGCTTTGACGGCGGCAACTCTGGCGGCAGTGGCAGCTCTATTTGAAGCCACAACTGCCTTGTTTACCTGTTCATCCACTCGGGGAAGGTTGATAGCATTCTCTGCTGTTTTTCTAGCAGCCTGTGAGAGATTTGTGTTTTAATTAGTATATGTTAACCAGGAAGATGACAATGGTGGTGAAGGAGATATCAATGTCAATACATACCTGAATTACTCGAAGAACTGTGTCAGTTAGTGGGGGAAGAGGGTGTTTAAGGGTGCCGGCATCCCATTCTCCACATCTTGTTTCTCCATTTCGAAAAGTATACATGCCATAGCCTTGCTTACGACCTTCATGCCACGACCCTTCATAGCAATGTCCATTAGCAAAGTGATAGACGCCAAATCCATGAATCTTGTCTCCAAAATATTCTCCCGCATATCTATCTCCATTTCTACAACACCATGACATTCATTGTCACAATTGGGTTCCTCTGTTAAAAATTAGTTTACTTCATCTAGAGCAGGTCTAAAATGGAAGGAAAATCACAATGACAACAGCATTGAAGATGATCAATCCAGGACAGACCAATCAATTCAGCATCAATACAAAATTACAAACCAAATCTGGAGGAACCTAAATAAATGCATATGAAACAGTCTTAACGGACAGAGCTATGAACAAGATGGAGAAAATTTAATTGAGCTTGCAATTATCCAAAATGATCAAACCGTGCAAAAAATAATAGACCACCAAATAAATATCAAGGAAACAGAAAATTCAAAGTCAATGCCAAGCGTACACTTACAATGGCATTCGCCCATATCTTGAAGAAAACCAAAATTACCAACACAAGAACAAACAGAATCAAGAGATATCAATCTTTGATGAATTAACAGACACCCAAGAAATCAATCACACAATTCAAGAATTAAAATATCCACTGTTCTATTAATGACGAAACAGTTCAAATCTAGTAAGGCCCACAAAGATAACGCTAAGAATACAATCAATCACAAAAACCCAATAATATAAAACACCACTAGAGAAACCCCCCCAATTCAAACCCATGGGTTTCGCAAAAAATTCCAGAAAAGGAAAGTCCCCAGGAACTCACCGGAAATGGTAGCAACCGAGGCCGTGCTTGACTCCACACTTGAACTCCCCAACATAGCAGCTTCTATCGGAGCAGTTCTGCACTCCGACCCCATGACTCTGCCCATTGCACCACTCTCCTGCATACGAGTCCCCAGTATAGAACCTGTAAACCCCATAACCATGCCTCAACCCCTGCCTATACTGCCCCTTGTACCGGCTCCCTCTGGCCCAGCTCTCGATCCCGTACCCATCGTACCTTCCGTCGATCCAGTCCCCCTCATACCTTCCATTCACGAAGTAGTTGTACACCCCGCTCCCATTGCTTCTCCCCTTGTGGAACTCCCCCTCGTAGAAATCACCATTGCTGTAGAACTCCACGCCTTCCCGTATGATCTTCTTGTTGCTTCTTTGTCGCGGTTTTTGCACGCTCGGCTCGCCAATGAACCACTGAACGGGTTTCGAGTTGGTTCTAGAAATCCCGAGTCGCTTCGCGCTCTCGTCCCACGAGTGCTTGAGGACCAGCAAGGTTTGGTGGATCAGACCCTTGTGCTTGGACGCGAAGAACAACGCCACGGCGATGAAAATCAGGGCCAAGAGCAAGTTCTCCGAAGTGGGTGTATCTTCTTTTCTCAGATAGAACAAGTAGAGGAAGAAGAGCAGCGAGCAGAGCGTGAAGACACAGAGCGTGGCCATGGCGAGGACCGGGCTGGTGAACCGGGTCGACCCGGTTCTCGGGGTCGACCCAGATTTCCTGGGCTTCTTCATCAACTTCTCTTCCTCCGAGTCTTCTTGGTCAGGGGTGATACAGTCCTCTTCGGTGACCGAAGAGAGGCTGTGAATGGACGATCGGATGGTCGGAGACGACCGGAGGAGCGAGGACTGTGTTCTCGTAAGCTTCGCCTGACTTTTCTGGCCGTCCATCTCGTCCCAGTGGGTACCTTGTAGATTCGTCCGTTCAATCCCCGCCCTCTGATCTTTTCACTTTCTTGGTTTCTTTCTTATCCCCTCGTAGTGGGCCCTCCTGCAACGCACGATTCTTATCTCCAGGGTCGCTCGATGCCGCCGGCGACATCTCACGGCGGCGCGCGATTAGAACCGTCACTCACGGCGGTACACGTAAGCAGAGCGACTCAAAAGCAAGCAATCACAGAGAAAAGCGATAGAAGCTTGAGAGGACACAGTCTGAGAGAGAGAGGGAGAGAGAGAGTGTGAATCTGAGAGGTTTGGACCAGGTTTTGTCAAATTTATAATCCTGTAATAGAAGGAGGGAGTGAGGTTCAATATATACCGTCGGATGGGGATCTGAATGGTGTGAATTTCGGGTTGGTTTAAAACCGTTGGATTGGAGAGGTCCCCGGTCTTGACGGGAAAGATTATGATTTGGTCGCCGGATCTAGATTCCAACACTTTTCGCTTTACTGTGGCAGGCCGGCACGTGCCGTTACAGTCCCAAAATGAGTACTGCTAGCCTTGTTGCTAATCCCTATGATGAAAAATTACCTCTCACCGTTGATGATTTGGTCTTGGGGGTGGCCTGTTGTTTTGACGGTTAGGATTGATTGGGATTTGAATGGACGGAAAGGGTGGCAAGGTGGGTGATTTTCAAAGGATTAGTGATTAGTCCCCCCAATCTGACTTTTCAGGAAGGTTGCTATTTGTACGGTGAGATTCAATTACTTGTTCAAAAACGGCACAATATTTATTTACGTGGAGAGATAAGAATATGGTAAATATGGTGAAAGTAGGGCCAGACTGCTTTTTATGTTGGAAATTGGAAATTTCCCACCCCCTTCCTTCCTTCCTGTTTTGCTTCTTCATAAAGGAACCCACCTGACTTTTTACTAGTTTTCATGATATTTTTTTTTTTCAATCTAAGGAGAGAAAAGGAATTTAAGGTTAATCGATATTTTACCCAAGGTAATAAAGAGAAGAGATGAAGTGGGGTAATTAATTTAAGAAATTCACGTTGACATATGATATGGGCATTTATATTTTCAGAATAATTACAGTAAGATCTTTGTACAATTGCGTGTGTGTGTAACGCTTTTATCCATTTCGAATCCCTCTGTCCTAATGCTAATCTTTTTCCTAAACCTTTCTACAGAATCCACTGACTGTATCCGATATTTGTCAAGTGTTGGTCACTCCAGCCAATCGCTTGTAACCCGTCTAATCAATTGATAGCCAATCGCCTGATCTGATGGCCATGGATTATTGGTCACTCACAAGTGGTTGCACCAGCAACCTGTCACCAATTTGTGTATTCCAGTATTCCACCATAAAAACTACTACAACAACCTACGACTGATGATTATGAGAAACCTAACCTTTTTTGTTTGAAAAAAAAAAAATATATATATATATATATATATAAAGCATCTTTCCACCAAAGTAATCCAAATAATTTTCTTCTTTGTAATAACACGTGAGGAAAAATAAAAAAGGACTTATTTTTTAGTTTTTTCTATTTTCCTTTTTGTGGGTTTATTAAAAATCCTTAAACCTATTAACAAACCAACATTCTTAATGACCTTTATTGTTTCAGCGTCTGATGGCTCCCACGTTGTGCATTAATTTCAGTTAATAGATTAATGTTAAAAGAAATGATGTTGCGCTCCGAAGCCAAGAGTTTCGTGTAGTATATTTTCTTGTCCAAATCATCTTCAGAAGAATTAGCAAAGATGATTATATAAACATAATATATTAAATAAGTGTTCTATAAAATATCTTAGTTTAGAGATTATATTAGCGCATGATTATAATATGTCGTGAAATGGCGCCACTTTGATCGTTATTAAAGTTCCTTTACTTGTTTTAATTAGAAATTCCAATGTTTCATGGGTGGATAGCCATGGATACTCATACTATATATAGGTGGAATTTAGGTAGATTATTAAAATTATGGGTAATAATACAAACTTGATGATCTATGTCGTTTACCACTTCATCAAAAAATTCCTTGATTTTTCATAAATGATAAATTTAGTCCATGTGATTTCATCTTTATATATATATATATATATATATATATATATATATAGTTTAAAGGACTCTCAACAAAGCTGAGATGGTTCATGAAGGACCCTCATCCCGCAAAGGTAGGAGAGCCGCCTCTTTAGTGTTGTTGTGGGTTGTTGGGACTTCTCACCCTTATGACCATTGTGGAGTGGTGGAGGTGGGGTAGTCCCTCGACCCACCCTAGCAGGGGAGAGATTAGGTCACGGGGTGCTAGGTGGTCCCCTGCAACCCTCTCTCAATTGTGTTGGAGAGGGTCACCGAGGACCTTAGCATAGGAGACAATCACCTCAGTAAGCTGAGAGTCCCTTACGAGCCACCTATGTGAGGGTGGGAGACCTTATAAACCACATCCGCAAGGATGAGGGTACGTGGGTGGTCCGAATACCCACCACCACACGCGGAGAGGATTTTTATCAACCGTCACCTTATTTCTTTTTTATTACTTTAAGTAATATGCTTATATGACACAAATGTATACACGTACGGTAATGTTTTATTGGTCTTATGTAACTTTTTGCACAAGTAACAAAATTTTTATTATTATTTTTTTTACCGTAAATAAACGGATCGGAACCATAAGAGCTATTGGGTGGGGGTGTCGATCTATGCCCCTCATTTCATCTAAAGGGTCATCATTGATTCATTTTGATAAAAGCTAAAAACCACGTAGACCAAATTTATAACTTTTGAAAACTCAAAAGAGCCTTTCTAAAAAAATGATAAACAAATTTATATTTAACCCTAAAATTATATAAAACGTTTATCACATGTTTTAATAGGAAAATATTTACGTAAAGAATATGCTCAAAATAAGATGGGGATTAATGTCTTTGGAAGGATCGATCGAATTTGGAAGAAGATAGTTAAGAGCATCTTTGGAAGGATCATGATCAGACGTGGATGCATGCCAATCGTGTATATGTAATTAATCTTCGTGTTATGCATTTAAATTCGTTTATCCAAGGTTTAATTCAATTCAATTCTCTTCCTTTTTTAAGTGCAAATTATAATTAATAGTTTTTTAACTCATTTCTCGGGAAGATACAGCTTTCTTTTTTTCTTTTTTTTTTAATATATATATATATATATCCTTATGGATTCAAATGCCATCTTTATGGATAGAAATTAATGATAAAACATACATTCTTTGATTACTACCATCTCAAAATTCTCTACCATATATCAATTAATAAGTAATAACTACGAAAACATACATATCTCTTATCTTTCTACTTTGATCCTATCCAAATTCAAAATTCTTAAATTGAATGACACGCATATAAAATATAAAATAAAAAATAAATAAAAAAGTAGGTAAAAATATATAAAGTAAATTAAACATTTATGTTAAAATGGAGGGAATATGTCACATAAATTTTTATGATATGACACTAATATTGGCATGCCATGAATTGCTTTTATATATATATAAACAAAAAAAAAAAAAAAAAGAATGAAAAAACCTATATAATCTAATGTTTTGGTGCTTATTTGATTTGGTGCAATAATCTTATGTGGCAGATTTCTATTGGTAGGCACAAAGGGGCTGATTTACACCAATTCCTTATAGAAGTTATCCTCATATATATATATATATATATATATATATATATATATATATTCACGTGCAGTTTCTCTAATATACAATTTTTGGCACAATAGTATTCCTATTATCTAAGTTGTGGGATTAAGTTCTAATCCTAATGATGTTTAAAAATCAAATTAAATTAATTATCTTTGCAAAAATTACGGTAAACTAAAGTTACAAGGCCATCTCCATCGATCTCATCATCAGTCTAAAAGGAAATGTAATTAGGATTTGATTCCAATATATCTAGGATCCTCAAATTTAAAGAATTTCGAGGAGATAGCTTCATCCCATTCTCAAGGAACCAGACATTTTATATCGATACCCAACATTTTCATTTTTTGTCATGTTCATAGGACATATTGAGCTTATTTAAGACCTCTTTAATCTCATATAAACCTCCAAAATAAATTATGTTTTAGCATTTAATGAGGAAGCTACTCTCAAGAAATTGAAACAGGATCCTCTTCTATCCAAAATGAACTCAAGAATATCGAGTTAATGGCCAAGATCACCATCTTGAGGCCATAAATAAGACATTTGTCCTATTAACAATATATATATATATATATATATTTTATTAATGGAACAAATGTTGGCCATTAACTGAATATTCTCCAATCCAAAATGAATTAGAGAAAATTGTAACAGGTATGGTGAGCTGGATTATAAGTTGGGCTGACAGTTGTTAGTCAATTGGGGCTGGAGTTGTTAGTCAGTTGGGCTGGAAAGTTGTTAGTAAGTTGGGCTTACCAAATTGTATATAAACCAAAAGTCAGTAGAAGTCCATTATCAATATCTTGTATTGTAGAACTTGTAGTTGTAGTTCTTAATAGTTAGTTGTATTGTGGGATATAGTTCTTGATAGTTTAGCCTTAGCCTTAGTCTTGTAATAGGAGTCCGATCAAACTCTAACCAATCCATTATTCTACAAATCATTCAATCATCCATTTTTAATCCATACAGAAAATTTCCAAATCAATAACTGTTACAAGTGGTATCAAAGAAATTTAAAAAGCTATGTTTTCACTTTTCATATCAAATGCAAAAATATGGCTTATTTTAGACGCTTAGATGAGATGAACGATTATGATTTATGATCGAATTTGAGAATCTCAAATGGAATTATAAGGGATCTCAATTCTAATCTTTTAACGAAAATTTAGCTAAACATTTACTCAACTTAAGGAAGGATTACCCCTTCTAATCAAGAACAAGATCAAGATCAAGAGGTTGGCACAACCACTAAAGGGCAAATAAAAAGTATGCAACCAAAAAAGTGTGAAGCAAAGGAGACGGAGGAATTAATTTCATGCATGCCATTGATTCTTCCTTATAATTTTGATGACAAACACACCTCGAAATATATAATATAAAAGACCACGAACACATTCCTTAAACAAATGTAAAACAAAATTCAGTAAAAATTGTCGAAGTAGCTACATATCAAAAAACAAAAACTGGGTTCCGTACTTGGTACGAGATGAACTCAAATTCTACAATAACCCTACTTAATTAAGCTGTTTATAATTAAACCCTGTTGATTTGATCTTCACCTTGATCTTGATCTTGATGATGATCATCACCCTCTTCTTCATCAACATGCTCCCTTGACGTCTCCTCCAGCGATTTCCCCTTCGTCTCCGGCACCAAAAACGTGAAGAATAGCCCCACCACACTAATCACAGCTAGCACAAGGAGAGAATTTCTCATGCCAATTCCGGGAGGGTACCCGGAGTCAGTCTTCGACTTGTCTTGGCTTTGCGATGCATACAAGAACCCAAATGCTCCCACTATTGCACCGGCTTTTCCCGAAGCGGCTGAGATGCCATGGCAAGTCGATCGAAGCCGTGCCGGGAAGATCTCCGCCGGCACGATGAATGTCGTGCAATTAGGCCCGAAATTCGCGAAAAAGAAGGTTAGCGCATACATGGCAACAAACCCAACGTGGTGCCCTTTTTCCGTCCAGTGGTGGTAAGGAATTGCAAGGGCGAACATGAAAACTGACATGAACAAAAACCCAATCATCTGAATCGCAAACCTTCCGATGTAATCGATGAGAAGGACGGTGACCCAGTAGCCGGGAACTGTGCCGCAGAGAGCAATTAGCGTTTGAGCCCTTGCAATCTTGTAAAGCTCTTCGAGGGCGCTCATTGATTTTGCGGCAGGGATCCATCCAACGGCGCTGAATATGTCCTTTTGGAACAAATTCTGGCTGTAATAAGCAATGTCAAGCAGGAACCAAGTGGTTGTCGTTCCCAATAAGTGCAGCCCATGACGGCGGGCAAATTCTCGAGTGAATAACCCGAATTGTATTTTAGAATTGCTCTTCTGATCAACCACCGCCGTCTCATCTTTTCTCACCTCTTGAATTTCAATGTTCAAAATCTTTGACATGTCTTGGCAAGCTTTCTTTTCGTTCTTGTCAACGAGCGCAGTGTAACGAGGGGTCTCCGGCATCTTCATCCGCCAATAATAAGTCAAACCGGCCGGCAATGCTCCAAACATGAGAATGATCCGCCAAACATAGTCCGCCTGACGGATGGTCGAAGCGGTTGGATTAACGGAGTAAGCCGGTGCAGGAAACAGAGCCCGAAAGATGGCGGAGACAACTATAGCCACCATGCCACCGCAAAGAATTCCGAAGCCTTGCATGGCGAAAACCGCCGCAATAAAAGCGCCACGTGTCTTCTTATTGGAGTACTCCGCCATGATCGTTGCGGAGAGCGGGTAATCGCCGCCGATTCCGAAGCCGAGCCAAAACCTGAAAAAGCAGAGTGTAGTCATCACGGCGTTGGGCGAGCTCCCAAAGGAAAGGCCGGAGCCAATGGAGCAAATAACCATAAGCATGAGCGTTACGCCGTAGACGCGCTTCCTTCCCATCTTGTCGCCAAGCCACCCGAAGAAGAGCTGCCCGGCTAGGGTCCCACAGAAGGCGACCCCATTGACTGCGGCGGCAATATTGGGAGGCAGGGTACCCGGCTTCGACGAGCCTTCGACGTGGTAATATATGCGACCGAGGAGTTTGGTGACGAGGGAGATGCAGAAGAGATCGTAGGAATCGGTGAAGAACCCCATTCCGGCGATCACCACTGCCGTGAAGTGGTATACCTGCGTTTTTGCTCGGTCGAGCACGCGGAGAACCTCCAGTTGGTCTTTGTTGGCCATGGCGGTTTGTTCGAATTTTTTGCTTCTTGAAACAGTTTCGTCTGATAACAACTTGTTGGAGAGAGAGACTGTTTTATAGGAGTTTTGAGTGGGAGTGGAATCCGAGTGGGACTCTTCTTCCACCTGGATATTCTGTTGCGCTAATTTCTCTGATAGTACGAATAATTTAATATTCCCACAAGATGCAGCAGGAGATGCCGACTTCGGTTTTGCAGCTTTTCCTTATATTATTAGTATTCTATATGCTATTTTCTTTTTTTTATGTTTAAGAAAAATTTTAAAAAAATCACAAAACATACTCACATTAAAAGTCTTATATTTAAGATACACTAAAGGTTAATTTGTTTATTAAATTATAAACAAATCATTCTCTCTCCTCTCTCATTTACATGTCTCAACAATTTTCTCTTTTCTCTTATTAGTTGCAATGATAAAAATAATAATAATAATAATAATAATATTTAATTCATATAGAAAAAATAAAGGAAATCTATTATGAAATGTTTTTTATACAGAATAAAAAATAGTTTTATTTCCCAAATTAAGGAAAAATAGTTGGGAAGCTGCTGCTAGTACTCTTATTGATTCGGCTTACGTACTGTTATTTTACCATGTATGTTGTAGTTTAAGCAACAGTCAAGATTGAATCTCTCAAAATCTTTCTTCATTTCCTCTCTTATTTTAAAAGCTTCTCAAAGTTAGGCCTGGGTATCGATCAAAACGGTTCGGTTTTGGCTCTTATCGGTTATTAACCGATAATTTTCAGTTAAACAATTTATTAACCGGACCAATAAGAATTTTAACCGAAATTATCGGTTATAACGGTACACGGTTAAACGGTTCGGTTTAACCAGTTTAACCGTGGGCTTTATATTGATTTATTTTGTTGAGCCAAAAATGACTTTTTTTTACTTTTGAGAGCCCAAATACTTTTTGTTGGGCTAAAATAACTTATTAAAAATGAGTTATTTTATGACCCAAATACTTTTTGTTGTGACCCAAATATTTGTTTTTTGGGCTAAAAATTGAAGCTTTTTTATATTGATCCACCACAACCTTTTTTTATATTATAAAATACATTTTTCAAAGCAAATAGACTAATTAACATAATGAATGCTAATTAGACTAACAAAACTAGTTAATGAAAAATGCTTTCACTAAAGGCAAAGAAATCTCATCCAATCACTAAGGTTACATAAGTATATATATAATCTCAAAACTACGTCGTTTTAGCATCCCTACTTAACGGTTTATATCGGTTAAACGGTTAACGGATATGAAATTTCTAACCGAACCGATAAGCATACCGGTATAAAAAATTTAACCGATAAGGATATCGGTATATCGATTATGGTTCATATCGGTTCAGTCGAAACCGGTACACAGCCGGTAATCGATAACGGGTAACCGATTAATCTGCCCACCCATACTCAAAGTAAGTCAACTTTAAAATTTAATCTTAACCGTTGTTTACACTGTAGCATGCATGTAAGCCAGATCCTTTGCTTATGTCCACAAATTTTTGAAATATAAAAATATAGAGCTTCAATTTTATAATTAGTGCTTCAAATTTAATTACAATATTATAAGAAAAATCGAGGGGAACACGTGTCATTTTGTGGTTACAGCCAACTTAAAACTCTCCAGTCACATGCATGTTGACACTCCATTAATATGTGAAGAGTAGTATTATTCTTTTTGAAAATCCTGCTATGGAGTTTTCTTCCAATCTTCCAATCTCTACCATTTATTTTTTCACATGAGATCTCTAGTTTATTTTTTATTTTTTATTTTTAACTGAAAGCATCCCTAGGTTCTAATGCGATTTCAATTGATATTTGGAATTTGAATTTTGACAATTAGATGTTTAGATTTTTCTCTTAATTTCAAAAAGGTCCCTCCATTTACTTACTATCCAATTAATTAACAGTATGACTTGTCATACATACCAAACAATTAAACCATGCGACTTTATGAGTGTAAGAGAATATGAGCCAAATATGTATGACCTGTGACACGTGTTACATAGAGTAGGCACATGATGTGTCAAATGAAAGCCACATGTCATTAATTGATTGATTTTACGTAGCATACCGTTAATTAATTAGATAGTAAGTTGATGAAGTGGCTTGTTTGAAACCAAAGAAAACCATGACGACCTATTTGTCAAAATTGAAAAAACCTAATGACTAAATTGAAATCCCACAAAAACTTTAAGAACTAAATTTGATTTTAATTTTTTCCTAGTTAAAATTGTGAAAGTGACATTTTACCATTTTAGGGAAAATTGACATATGGGTGTCCCTTTACTGCCAACCAAAGATCACGGGGAGCCGATGTGGTACTTTGAAAATTCTTAAGAGCCAAAGACTTTGGAATGTTGACGAGGCTTTTAAGATGCCAAGAATGGTACTTCTTCAAGAGAAGTTGGTGGGTTCGGAGCTTCAAAAATGCATGCAAGTGTATGCAGAAGGTGAGCTTCGAGAGTGAATTCTATGGTGTAAGGATCGAACGAAAGAGCTTCGTCCTGTTTGCCAAGAAAGCCATGATAATTACATCTTATTTTCTCTGGCCTTGTTTGATCCAAATTTGCTTGAAAACCCAATGGGGTTTATTGCGGCAGAAAATCTTGAAGTCAAAGAACGATGATGACTTAAACTCCTGCAGAGGGAGGCTTCGGAGCTTTTATCATCAGACGAAGTTCAACTGCATGCGTTTATGGAGTTTCCAGTCACTGAGGTACTTAAATAATTGCACTTTTAAGATTCCAATGAATTAATTACCATAAATAATATCTGCCTAACAAACCCTTTTGAAAGCTTTCTTTTTTCCTTCTGGGTTTTTTTGGCTGTGTTTAGGTTGGGGTGACAATGGTGTGCGATTTTATTATGATTTTTGGAGCAAATCTAGAGATTTTACAATGTGTACATGATTATCCCAAGAAAACTAGTTTTTTTTTTTTACTATTCCTAATTTTTACTCGAGACGATTATAGGCTAGTATATGCTATATATAATAGAGAAAGTGGGAAGGCACAGCCAACGACCATTAACCGTCTGTATTGATGTAACAGCAATAATAGAATACAACCAGCAAGTAGCGAAAGGATAGCCATCACAACAAATCAACAATGGATGAAATTTGGAGGAACAGGACATAGTCATCCCCTGGTTTTCACCTTTGAACAGGGCAAGCAATTTTATTAATTAATTCATAAAATAAGAAAGTAGGAGAAAGTCGTCTTCAAATTGGTAGACATAAACACAGCTTCAAACTCCATCCTAAAACCATGCTGTCGGATCATTTTCTCATCAACTTCTCCTTCATCCTCTCAACTGCAGCCTTCAGAGTCCCCTCATCCTTGCAGAAAGTAAACCGCACCAGATTCTTTCCATCTTCAGGGTTCAAGTAAAATACACTGGTTGGGATTGCTACAACCCCAACTTCCTTGATCAGGTACTCGCAAAAAGCAACATCATTTTCCAGCCCAAAAGGGGTATGATCTACAACCACAAAGTAGGTCCCGCTCGATGGAAATACCTTGAAACCAGCAGCCTTCAATCCCTCCACTAAAATTGTCTTCTTTGCCAAGTAATCTCTCTTTAGCTCCACATAGTAAGAGTCTGGGGCTCTTAGTGCTACTGATGCTGCCCACTGCATTGGAGTGCAGGTAGCAAATGTGAGGAAAGAATGTGCCTGCCGCACTCCCCATGTCAAATGGGGAGGAGCTATTGCCCACCCAATTTTCCATCCTGTTAAGGAGAATGTCTTCCCCAAGGAATTCATAGTAACTGTGCGCTCATACATTCCAGGAAGAGATGCCATGGAAATGTGATCCATTTCAAACGTCAGCTTATCGTAAACCTCATCGGTAAAAACCAACACATCATTCTCAATGCAGAGGGATGCAATCGTATTGAGTTCCTCTCTGGTGAACATCTTTCCTGTTGGGTTGTGTGGAGTATTTATAAGAATTGCACGCGTATTCTTTGAGATAGCGGACTTGAGCTCATTGATGGGGACAGCAAAATCTGGAGGGCGCAATGTTATACATTTAACATTGGCACCAGCCATGGAGAGTGTGGCTTCATATGAATCATAAAAGGGAGCAAAGAGGATCACCTCATCTCCAGGATTTATCAACCCTAAGATAGTAGCAGCAATCGCTTCTGTGCACCCAGAGGTAACAGTGACTTCCTTCTCAGGATCTACCACAAGCCCAGCATCTTTCTTGAACCGTTCGACAATTGCATTGTTCAAGTCTGGAACTCCATATCCACGAGCATATTGATTTTTCCCATCCCTAATGGCTTGGATTGCCGCTTCCTTTACAAACTCAGGACCATCAAAGTTGGGAAAGCCTTGGCCGAGGTTTATCGCTCCATGCTTGATGGCGAGACTACTCATTTGTGTGAAAATTGTAGTTTTGAACTTCTCCAAGCGCTTTGCAACCTAACAAACAAATGCCAATTCACTAGATGCAAGGAATAGTAGAAACGATACAAATAATGACACACCATTCATTTTTTAGAGAGAAGAGAAAACTGCACAGAAGTTTTCGCCATCAACAAGGCAACTAACCCATGTTTAAAGAAAGAAAAGGAAAATCACAACAAAGCCAAGCCAACAATGGGTCAGGCTATTTGACTTTCAATAGGATAAACAAAGTTCAAACCCAAAATTGATATGTGCTTCTATGGTTGCATGCACATGTAATATTTACGAGTATGCATTTATATATGCGTTGGTGTCACTTTTTCTTTTTCTTTTTTTCCTTCTAAGCATGCGTTGGTATTCCTACATATATAAAAATCTATGCATGTGTAATGTGCGCACACATGTAGCTGAATCAGAAATGAACATTTGATGAAGCACACTATACTATGATCTGGACTGGAGATGTCATAATCACTATGTGATATCATCCGAGTCAAATCGCTCTGCTGGGAGAGGGGATGAGGGTAGGGGAGATAGGGCTAGCATCTATCAACTCCAGACCTCTAATTTGGAACCACAGATGTCAAAAGATTCTGGACGTAATACAGTGAGAGTGAAAAAAAAAATTCTATGATGAGAAACTTAAGCCCTCACAGAATATGAAAAGCTTAAAAAAGATGGAAAGGTTTTTACAATTGGAAAAGAAGACACAAGCCACCATATTGTTGCAGAAGAGAATACTTCCGCATAACCCAAAACAGATATCGTTTCAGAAATTGCAGAAATTCCATTCCTTTGATCTGTTGCTGTTAATCGCATTCACCTCATTTGACTATCCAAGCACTGAATTCCCTAAGAAAGTGGGAATAGATCTTGGATCATTTTGGAAATTTAGAATTATTCACAATGTGATGTATTTCAGCTTCAGCGGGATTAAATTAATCTCAAAGTATAGCTAACAATTAAGTCACATTCATAATTTGTAGTCAACTAATTACCGTTTGAAATTACCAGGAATGTCCATGCAGCACTTTATTTTTTAAACTTTTTCCTTTCCAAAAACTTAACCTTGATTTGGTATTAAACTAAAAGTTGCATACTAGTGAACAGAGCCTCATTCCCCTAATGTGGTGAGTAGATAGTGGCCCAATCTTTATATCCTCCATATCAAAGGCACACCTGGCTAATAAATCGTCAACTTGTTGCCTTTGAAATATGAAGAAAATCATAAACATTTAGATGTCTGCTATCAAAAACCTTGACAAGCTCAATAAAACTATCCATGATAGGTATAAGAAAAAGAAACAATCATCAAGAAAAGGGGTTGTCTCCCTGCCGAAGGTTCACAACCAAGTAAAACTCTGAGATGCAAACTCCTGCAGTAGCCAACCATCAGACTATTGAGGAAACCATATAATAAAGTTCTCTTAGAAGAGACTGCATCCCTTTTACTCAAAGATGGATGACCCATCAAAGGCGTACCCATAACATGGACCGATTGCCTATAACAAAACACATGCACTAGCACGCTCTTGGATATAAGCAGAGGAAGTTGACAGCATGGATAATTAACATTGTTCTAACTCGCGCATTGGTTGTCTCAATAAAAAGAAGTTTCTTCAAAATAGTTATTTCCCAATATATATATATATATAACTTTCCCTCCACTTGTGTTTTTAAACTGTCCCCACATTGGAAAGAAAAGAGAAATTTTGGTGCCTTCTAAGTGAATTATGTTTCACAAGGATTAAATTGGCTTACAAAAGTAGACACATGACATTGGTGTTTCGAACGCACACTCTGCCGAGTTGGGCCGCATCACAAAGTCACATTGGCGCTTTAGGCGCACTTTGCACTGTGCACCCTCACTTGAACGAACATTACTTTGATTCAAGTTTTTGCACACAAATAACTGCTTTTTTTAACAGTCATATATCAACGGTTATTTTAACAATCATATTTTCGCTCCTATATAAATCAATCAGTTCTATTAATTCATACTCAACTTTTCTCTTCTTTCTCTTTGGCTGTTATTGTTATGATGCTTCAGCGTATACCATGAGGGGTCAACGCAGTTTAATTTCTAGTAATTTACACCAAAACTCAATCTAGTCACCCTGAAAACACAACCTTCGAATATCCCCAACCAAAATAATAGCAATCAATAAAGTGAACAATAATCCAAGATACAACTAGACTCCAAAAATTCTTAATTTAATTCAAACCGGCTAAAATTTCAGATACTGTTTTTTTTTTTTGAATACAAATTTCCGATACTATGAAGGGGCGGGGGGGTTGGAAAGCACCTTAAACCAAATAAAACAAAGGGCAACCATTTTCGAATCAAGTCACACCCATTTTAAACCGAATTCAAACACAAAGAGACACATGCAACAAGCAAAAAAAGAAATTATAGTTATAAAGGAAATTATACGAAATGGCAAAGAGGAGGAAAACCCATTTCATCTAAAATCAGACCCACAAAATCAAACACAAAATATAGAAGAAATCAAATTGGGTAATACCTGCAAAGGCTGAGGGGTCTTCTGGGTCGATCCGTTATGAGTCGAAACGGCATCTTTCTCTGTCGAAACGGCAGACATGGTGGCCACAAAAGATGGGTAACCACTGCTCCCCCTTTCTCTTCCTCTCCGAACACTATCGACGTGGAGACTACGCAAATGCTTTGAAAAGTAGAGCACTGTGGATTGCCTGAACCGAATTCCAGGGCATGTCCAGGTGCATTGGACCTGCATGGCAGATACAGTCGGATCTTCTTTAGGGTTTTATAGCGAACTAACTTCAAAGAGCATAGACACCACTAAGCACTAATCATCTTTGAGTTCAAATCGACTACTTTGTTGTGGGGCAAACCTCGTACGCGTGGTTCATGCCACCAGGCATTCAATATTGAATATTGACCGTAGGATGGGCTGATTGGGTGGTCAACGAGGATTTTGATTATGTATATTGGCATGGATTGGAGCAGCAAAAACCTAATAATTCCAAGAAAAGAAAAAAAGGCAAAAAGATGTAATAGTTGGTGAAAAAAATAAAAAGTAACGAGCGTTTTGGGTTGTTTTTTGTTCTCAGTACACGTGGTGTGATCTTGTGCGTTGGAGGAGGCAAAATGTCGACAAAAATGGTTATAAGATCTTCACTTATCCTATACTTCATTGGACCTGGAATGCTACAATGCATTCTACCCACTATCTCTTCACCTTATCATCTTAATTAAAAAAAAAAAAAAAAAAAATAGTGAAGAGAGAAGAGATGGTGGGTAAAATCAAAAAAAGCATCTCTCTTATGGGACGGATGGTCCATATCATGAAGAGACGATGACTCAGCATATATTTTATTGGACCGATGATCAATATCATAGAGGATTGATGGACCAGCCTTTTTTGTTTTTTTTTTTTTATCATGATCCATATTATGAGTTTTGGGGTCCAATGGACCACAAAGAGAGACGCAGCCCAAGCCGGAACCAAGCCCATAGTCCATCTCGCTGGGAATTGGTCCAGCAAATTTAAGGGGTCTAGGCATTTTCCAGCCATCCAGCGGTGGGCCAACCCCTGTGAATGAATTGTTCAATGAGGCCCAAACGGTAGAGAAAGCTCACGTGTGCGGGCTCGATTAGCCCATTTGAAGCTTTTTATTTATTTATTTTATCCAAAGGAGCCCAACTGAAGTTAAGGTTGCACCAATGTAACTGTAGACACGGCAGCACACAAACATATTCACGTGAAGACTATGATTTTCAATTTTTTTTTTTTTTTTAATTGAATAAGGAAAGGGCTACAAGGAAGGATCTTTCCCACTTCTGATCCGAACGGAAAAGAAAGTGGGAGATCCTGAAAACGAAAAAGGGGTGGGCTCCCCAACAATAAACCCAAAATAAAGTCAAACAACACAGAAATAAAAACTAAAGGGAAGGTCACCCCAACAACAAAGCCCAAATGGTAAAAAACAGTGCAAATACAAGAACAAACTCTGGATCCAGTCCAAAGGACCAAACAGCAGGCAATGGTAATTACCAATGATCCCAAAAGAATCATAAGCAATCCGGGCCTATTCCAGGACCGCACAAAGCAATGTAAATTGCAAATAAACTCCGTGAAGAGATTATTGCGGGTAAAACAACAACCACTGTTAAATAGTTGTTGCAGAGTAGGCACTGCAGAGAACAAAAAGGAAGCCGGTATAGGACGACCACCAACATCAATCTCCTCCTCAAAATCAAACCAAGTCATGGCAGGGAGATAAAAAACCACAAAAAACAATACTAACAGCAAAATAAAACTAAAATTACAATAAAACAAAAAGAAAATTACAACAAAACAAGGCCAAGGGCGGTGATAACCAGCCGAAGAACAGATCGGGCACCGGCAAGCGGTGGACTGAACGAGGATCGGCTGGCGGAAAAGGGGAGCTAGGAGGACAGGGAGGATGGTGGAAGACCTCGATTGGTGGATGGGTCGGCGTGGAAGAGTAGATCGGGTTTTGAAAAAACCCAATCTAAACCCCCAAAAACCAGATCCACAACCAAGAACTTCGGCAAAGCAGTGAACGGCGACGACGATGGACTGAACGGCGACAGGCTGGGCGGCGACAGGCTGGGTGTCGGGTTGGGCGACGGGCGTGAACGACGACGGTGGCTGGACGGGCTTTGAATCTGCACAAGAAAAAAAGAACAAAACACAAGAAACCCAAACAAAAAACACAGCAAAGAGGGAAAAAAGAAGGGGAGGGGGAAAGGAAAAGGCAAAAAACCTTTTCCTCCACCCCGGGAAGGCCGCACAAGGCAGAGAGAAAGACCTCACTAGGAGGCGGCTGCGGAAAAAAAACCCTAAGGGTTTCCCAGAGTTTCTCTCTCTAGGGTTTCAATTCTTGGATATAGCAATAGTTGGGTGGAAGATTTATAATCATATATTAATTTAATGATAAGTTGAAAATATGGGTGAAGTAAAAGAGAGCACGCCGTGTGCAAATTTTTTTTTTTTTTTTTTTAAATTTGCACAGGCGTGCACAGCATGCCGTGTGCTGTGTATCAGTACTCTGTAAATATATGCGAAGAGGATGGGATTGTATTTATTTATTTATGAGAAATATAGGCATTTGGGTTAAGTCTCTCAATGCCTATCCATGCATTTGTAAGTTTGTTGACCATTTCTCTATTTTTGGTACAAATCTTTGCTTGCCTCTTGCGTCATTCCAAGCAAACAAAATAAGGTAATTTAATTTACAACTCCCCACGACGATCCTTGCAACCCTCAAACAGTACTGTATTTATGGACCATATCCTCTCTACAAACTTGTATTATTATCATTATAAACGTTGACTTTTTCCCCTTTTTACTTCCTTTTTTTGAGGGGGGTTCGAGGTCATGATTATTGACGGTCATTTTTCATTTAGAATGGAAATTTTTTCTAAATTAGTTTGAATGAAATTTTGTTCAACTTACTTTAATAAGTGTCAAGTGTCATTTTTTATAATTTTTTATAATATTTTTATCAGCCATTTATTATCATTCTACTAGCCTACAAAGCCAAATATTAATTTTTGAGAAAGTCAAACATGTTATATGATACTTGACATTTATTAGAATAGGTTGAAAGAAATTTCTTCCAAATTAGTTTGAAGGAAATTTGTGTCCTTCCATCTGACATATACCCATCTATGAAAATCTTTTTATTTTTTATAATTATTATTATTATTATTATTGGGTCAAACAATTGACAAATCCATATCCAATAAGTACTTGGAATTGAATCCAAGGCTTTTATTTTGATTATAAGGGGAAGTATTACTAGGCCAAAATGTCAATAGTCATCCGTAACTTTTGATAAAATTGATAGTCATGAAAACAACGAATAATATATCCATAGCAAATAATTGATTTTCAGTGCTCCAATAAAGTTATAGCAATCATGTTCAAAGTTCAAACATATAGAAATATCATTTATTTATTTTGTCAACACAACTCGTAGAAAATCTCTTCCAATTAAAGCACTTACATTATTGGCTTTATTTTTTAATTTTTACATGCACGAGAATTATACAAGAGAGTCTAATACCCTAAATGCTACTATAATCCAAGAAACAAATCAAATCTATGAGATTTTTGAAAAAACACATTCGACTCGCTTTCTTCACATTAAGAAAGTAGGAATAACTTTTCGGATTGCCTCTTTAGGGTGTCCAACCTTGTAAATTTCTAGTAATGAAACATGCAGTTCCAGAATGTTAGTAAACATGACCCAAAAAACCCGGAATATGTTGAGAATTCTACCGTTTGCATGTGCTTAAGGGTTTGAGGTTGAAAAAAAAAAAAAAAGGATAAAAAACATAATAGAATGACTTTGTTTTTTTTTTTTGAAAGAAATACATTCTAATTTCATTGATAATAATCACGAGCATAAAGCTCTTACATTGCAGGAGTACAAAGCCCTGAAAATGCAAATTATAGCCGAAGCTATAAGGATACAACATCACCTAAAACCTCCGCTAACCTATAACTAGTTTTCAATTGAAATAACAGATCTGCATAAGACAGACGCAATCTAATGCATAGATAGCGCAAATTCCTCATCGACCCAAAAGCCAGGATGAAGTTCACGTCCACAACTCGAAGGTTTGGACTAAAATTCACATCCACGAACTAAAAGATCTGGACCAAAGTTCAGTTCACATCCAAGTAGGCAGATCGAGTGGCCAAGCCTTATTACAAAACAGAAGCAAGAAAACTTAAATAAAACGTGGGCGAACCAAAGAGGCAGGACCTTATTACAAACAAATAACAGGAATGAAATGCATACAGGGATAAAACATGAACAAAGACAATACGAGGAAAATAAAACAAACGGGAACAGGCACACGCAGCGTGGATGCTGATTGTGCACTCGCCGGAAACCGACACTGAAAGGGAACGATGGAAGCTCGACGCTATGGGGATGCGGAAAAAGCCCAAAACAGTGGACGGAGGGTGGCGAAACCGATCGTCAGCTGACCGGAAAACCATCGCAGCAGGAGATGTTGAAAAGCTCATCGCTGGAGGGGCACGAGGAAAGACCCAACATTGGACGGTGGGCGGCAGAGCGGGTGGAGGAGATTGGCGGCGAACACAAAACAAAACTGGGGGGAGTTTAAAAGAAACCCCCAAAATCAGCATCCACACCGAATGGCACACAAGCAAGGCTACAAGAACATCACACAAAAAACACAGCAAAAAAACAAAAAGGAAAGGAGCAGAAAACAACCAGAGAGCCCCATCAAGGACAAAAGCGAAACAAAGAGGAAGGGCGGTAGAGAATGACTTATTTGTTGTTACAAGACCAAAAATAGAAGTTTTAATTGTCAATATATTACACATTCAGACCTTTATTTATTATAGGAACAAAGCTTATGAACATTTGAGAGAATTTTCCAATATAAACATATTCTAAGAAACTTTATTGTAACCTGTTCTTTTTTAGGAGACAAAGAAGAAATAAAAATAGAGAGTATATCTTGAATAAATCGGGTTTATAATTAAATTTAAGGCCGATAATAAAAAGTGAACTGAATATATATATATATATATATATATATATATATATATATATATATATATATATATCATGCATCCATATGATGCTTAGGCATGCGATAACAGGATCGATTGAGGGTAATTAATTAAGGGCTTCGTCTGTTAAACTCAATAAAAATAAATAAAAATACAAAATATACTCAAAAATATTTTTATTTTTTATGTTACTTCATAAGACCCTCTTTATCCAAAAATAAAAAATAAAAAATGGCCCCCAAAATACATTAATAAAATCACTTAAAAAAAAAATCACTATTAAAATGTTCAACACCAAATATTTGAAGACCTCTATAAAAAAAAAAAAAAAAAAATAATAATAATAATAATAATAAATAAAAACTTGAAATTCAAGACAAAAAGAAAATTCAGAAATTACAGCAACTCAGCAGATGAACAGGATTTTGTGTTTAAAAAAAGTATAGGCAACAATTTCCTGCGTTTATTAATAGGTTTAATTAAGCTTTTTTTTTTGGTGGGGGGTGGGGGTGCATGGGGTATTGCAGCTGTCTTTATTTATCTATTTATTTGCTTAATTACTACTTAATTAATAATTAATTTATATATACCTTGTCGCCCTCTAGAGAGGCCATTAAAATCACAGAAGGGCCAATTTCATCAGTATCATAAGCACAGAAAATATTGGGTTTAATTATTCTTCATGGCGTCAAGTTTCCCCCGAATTTTAAGGCTACATTTGGATTTGGGTGTTTCAAAGGGGTAACACATGCTGCAAATGACCCAACACTCCCTTGTCAAGTATTTCACTATAAAATCCACGTGTCGCTTAAAGGCAAGTCAAAAAATTGCGAGCTAAACCCCAACAATTGTCCATAATTTACTAGCTAACACAAAATGTGAGACACATTAATTTTTTAAATATGAATCGTAGCACAATAATTTAATTTAATTTAATAAACAATGCAAACAAAGGTAGGTAGAGTAACTGCCATGAGTTATGTTATAAGTCTTCTTAAAGTTTTCTTAGAGTCATCCTAGATGTGATGTGGCTTTTAAAATCACCAATAGATGAAAAATCAATAAATCACATCTGAAGTTCAACGGTAATTTTAAAAGCCACATCACATTTGAGATAACTATAGAAAGACCTAGGAAGACTTATATATAGCATTACTAAGGTGTCATACAAAATTACTAATGCTTGAGTTTGAACCAAAAAAAAAAAGTAGTACATGTGTGTTTATGTTATTGATTCAGGAATAACATATCAACGTTGTTGGGTTCTCACAAAATTTTAGATCGATAGAGGTTTTCAACAATTTTGTTATTTGAATTGTGTAAAGATAATCTTATGAGCCCCACATTTTGAGAATATTTCGACCAGTCCACCCATATGTTGAGACATGAAGACTTTATTAGAGCTCTCTTGCATGTTTTTAATAGACAATTACTACAAATTCGGATGCGAACGAATGAGAGATGAGAGAAGGTTGGAAAGATAATAAAATAGGTTAATATTATTTAAATGTGAGGGATTTGGCTTACATACTGTTATTAAAATAACAGCATGTATGCTGTAGTTGAATCAACGGTCAAGATTGAATTTCTCAAAATCTTTTTTCATTTTCTCTCCCCTATTAAATGCTTCTAAAAGTAAGTCAACTTTAAAATTAAATCTTGACCGTTGATTCAACTACAGCATACATGCTGTTATTAAAATAACAGCATGTAAGCCGGATCCAAATGTGAGTACGTTAATCTATTATCATTTTACAACCAAATTAAGGAAGAAATTAATGTCTTAGAATTTGAAGAGAATTTTCAAAAATCTAGAAAAATATCTTGAAATATCAAACACAATGATTGAGAAAGAGAGAAAAACATGTTTTATGAAGAATCCAAAAGGAAAATTTATGAAGGACAAAGGATAGTTCAAAAAAGGCAGGGACAAGTAGTAGTATTAGTGATGAATGATGATGCATATAAAGTTGGATAGAAATCCAAAAAAGAAAGACTTGTTAATGGGTGATAGCGCACATTCTAAGGAATCTTGGATCCAGTTCTGTCAGTTAGTCGCTGTGAAAGAGCTGGACATGCTAACCACCAACGCCTCTCTCTTTCTCTCTGCAGGGTGTCTGTTGGTTTACGGCAACATTCAACTGCTATTTTGTTCATGCAACGTTCGAACTAGAAGCACATCGATCTCTTCCATTTCTTAGACATGCAACATAATTAATTAACGGTTCCTTCTCATTTCCAGTTGGGACAACTTGGTATACACAATCAATTGCTAATTAATATATGGACCACTTTTAATCATTGGTTTCAAGGCACAAGAATCTGCCTAGCTTGAAATCTCCGGCCATTTTCCTTGTATTAAAATCACATTCAAGTTTGGGATTCTTTTTATTTCTTGGTTTTTAGTAAAATCAAACTGAACACAACAGAAGTTAAAGGCAGAGCTCAAATTAATCAAACACGTCGCATAATTTCAAAGACAAAATTGACAAATAATAATTGGCTGGAGAGCAAATTAATTAAAGTTAAAAGTCAGAGTCCGGCGGCGTCCAAACAGAAGCTGACAGCAAACGCCGCGATTTCCACCCCAAAGCAATCTTGTTATTGGCCAGCTCCTCCACCCTGTACCCGTCGTTGAACAGGCTCAACAAAAGCTTCGATTGACAGTGATTTGCAAAGCTTATGGGTACAGGCCTGAGTCCTTCCGCAGTCAACCACTCCCCCCACTCGTCCTCTCCATGCCCACGGTAGATCCGGGCCAACGACCCGGCTATCCGGGGCCCGAAGAACACCCGCTCCACCAAACCCCTGGTGCAGCTCTGCATGGGGGACCCGGCCTCAAGCGAGTCGTACACGGCCGAGTAGTGGTGTAGGGTGTCAACAAACCTGTCCAGGAACTCGCCCTTGCCGACGTGGCCAATCTCCTCCTCCACCAGCGTCACAATCCTCGGGTTGAGGGTCTTGGCTCCGGATAAAAAGGAAGCCACCGACTCGGGTGTCCGGTGGTTGAAGTGTGGGAGGTGAAGCATACAATTGATCACAACGGCCTCCCCTCTCACCTGCTTCAAAGCCGACGGCCGAAACGTCTCGTCAGAGTCCAACCGACATTGGTGGAACGAGAAGGGCTGATCGATCGATGCCGCAAACGCAGTCAAGCGGCGGCTTGTCTCCTGGACGGTGGAGATCGATTTTCTTCCGCTTCCGGAGCCACCGGGGCCAGAGATGGCGGTTATTCGGAGGTGTGGGGTCGAGGGTCCGTCCTTGCGGGAAACGAGAGCTTGCATGAGTGAGGCCCACTGGATGCCTTCCATGATGTCGTAATCGACGATGTGGATCCGGCGGTCGTGGGCCACGGCCTCGAGGATGGCTTGGTTGTCAGTGAAATGGCCGAACTTGACGTAGGGTGACATGTCCTGCAGGAGCTGGAAAGCGTGCACCACGTCCGTCTGATTGTGGTGGTCGTCGCGGTGGGAACCGCCGGCGCCTTGCCTCAGTGAAATACGCCGCTAGTCTCTCCATGTTAGTTCCATCTTTGGGAGAGACCAATCCCTTGAGCCGAACCAATATCACCCGAGCCAGATCCCGGCATTTGTTAGCGCCGGTGAGCGCGTCTGCCGCCGCGATCAGTAGGTGCACCAGCCTCAGCCCGTTCCTGCTGTCTTCGTTCGTTTGTTCGTCCATGGTGATCTCCTCAGTGGATGTGGAATCGGAGAGGGACGACGTCGACCCTTCTTCAACGGAGCCGGCTGAAGCCAGGTTGTAGATGAGTCCTCCTCCATCGTCGATCATGGAGTCGATGAGGTCTAAGCCGTTTTGGCCTAGAAGATGTTCCCAGTCCTCCACAGGGGGCCAGTCCCAGTTAGTAGGGCCTAGTCCACTGAGGTCATCATATTCGGTGCTGTAGGCCGCCGAACAGTCGAGCCTAAGGGTACTGTGGTCCATAGCCATGGCCATAGCTAAGCTCATACGAGAGTAATGTCTAAGTTGAGGGAGAGATCCAGGAGCCTTGCAAGTTGCTTAATTAACTTAATTGGGTTTAATTGAGTAATGTCAAGCTTGTGTTCGCCTTTTATATTGCGCGCTAGCTAGTTGCTTCTGCGTCTCAATCAGCTTTAATTATTAATTATTATTAATGTCCTTAGAATTACAGTAATGCCCTTACAGTTTCACATATTTTGTAATCTCTTCACCAACTTTTTATATAATTGGATGATTAATAAAAAAGAAAAAGTGAAGTGCTAATTGAAGGGATGACTAGGCTGCACATGCAGTTGCTCCAGTTGCATCCCTAACTAGTAACTACCTTCAAAGCTGAGCCATGAAAAGGTATATAGTTACTGCAGGCTGACGGAGGAGGGGGGGCTGGCAGGGGCCAAGGTCCACCCCCCCCAACTTTCTGAGAAAAAAAAATTTTAGGGAAAAAAAATAAAAATAAAAATAAATAATATTACTGTAAACCCACCGGCCCCTGTCCAATAAAATGTTCAGCCTTAATTACTTAGTTACCCAACAAATGTTTTTGGCCCTTACCCAACAATTTTTTTGGCCTTTTACTTGACCCATCCAAATTAACTTTAAAAATCAACTCACAAACACCCACAGCTGCGCAGCCAATGTTGCAGTTACAGACCTCCATAGTCTCAAACAACTTCACAATCTTTACTTGATCTCCACATTTGTTTGAATTCACAACTAAATAAATGTATCTTTGTTCCAACTGCCGCGTAAGCCCCATACAGAGAATAGGCTAGATCACCTAAAGAGAATCTTTTCTAGGATCATATATTTCTTATCTGCCACATTAGCGATTTGGATAAAGGAGATATATCACATATATATGCTTGTTAGTTTTTAATTGACGTGTTTTAATGAAGTTTAAGAAAGAAGAAAAAATGACATTTGGTTGGTTTGAGAAGTCCAGTGTGATTTTAAAAGTCAGGTCAAGAAATATATATGGAAATGAGTGTAAAAGTGAAAGTGTGTATTATATTTTTCTTAAAAAAAAAAACACTCAAAAAAGCGATGTAACCACGGATGCTAAACAAAACATGCATCTACCTATAACCAACACCAATCTCTCTCTCTCTCTCTCTCTCTCTCTCTATCTATATATATATATATATATATATATAACCAAATTCTTGAAAAATATCTTGAATCAAAGACAGCGATAAAGATAGAAACATCTTATCATGAATCCAAAAAGAAAATTCCTGAAGGGCAAAGGATAGTTTAAAAATGGTAGTGACAAGGCGTCCATATGTATATATACCTATTATATCCAAGTAATATATGCATAGGGAAGAAATCCAAAAAATATATAGTTGTTAAAGGGCGATAGGCACATTCTAAGGAATCTTCCACTGTCAGATTGTCACTGTGATTCTCGCCCAACTTGGCTGCAGGCTTACGTATGAAAGAGATGGATATTGCAAACCACCAAAGCCTCTCTCTCTCTCTCTCTCTCTCTCTCTCTCTTTCTTAACTCAGAAAAAAAGAAAAGTCTCTGGTTGTCTGTTGGTTTACGGCAGTTTGCAAATGTAACAATATTAAACTGCTGTTTTTTTTTGTTCATGCAACGTTCAAAAAGTAAATAATATGTACCCCGTTTATTAGTATTGTGTAATGTGTACACACCATTAAAAAAAAAAAAAAAAAGAGAGAGAGAGAGAGTAGTATTAAATATTGATAATTTGAAAGAGAAGAAAAAGAAGAAAAAAAAGAGAGGGTCAAATGAGCGGGTAAAATGATGGCATATTAGTTGTTTATTTGCATAGAATAATCAAGACATAATTGGTGGACATCATGTTATCGAAATAAAATATGTATTAGTATATTCTATGGTCAAGACTTGAATCTGTAAGATATTACCGAAATGGAATATATATATATATATATATATATATATATATATATATATATTGTAATCTCCGAATGAAGTAATTAAAATTGTATATGAAATTTGATAGATTTATATATCTAGAAAATTGGATCAATTTCCGTTGAGATAATCTTCAATTCATTTCAATTACCAAAAAAAAAAAACTTCAATTACCAAGAATGATAACAGGAACAACAGAAGCTGGTTAATTATTATATTAGGAAAGTAATTAATAATAATTGATAGTAATGAGATTACCAAGGCCATGATCAGAGATAGTCAAATAGTACTCATATATATAGGATCGGAGGATCTGGCTTAGGTGCGGTAGTTATGGGAAGCTAGCCTAGATTAACATAATCAAGCTTCAACCAACTTTAGAAGCATGATTGAGAATTACGTAAGATTGTTTGTTAGAATTAATTATCTTTAATAATGTTTTGGTAACACAAGGATTTAGGCATAACTACTGAAAGTACACAAGTATAATCTCCTGAATTAAGATTAATCTATTTGGTTTGCATCCGAGAGTCACGACTACAGCTTTCCTCTAGTTGGTCTTTAATTAATGTCTTCCCCATCAATATCTCTGACATACTACAATCAAACATTTGAAAGCATTCTCAAGTACTGCTCCTCCACATCATTTCTTCCATTAGATTAGGAGTTCTCCCATGAAATCTCTCCTTTTTCTTGTATTGCTTAGAGGCTAGAGGGGAAAAAATCAGATGGAGAGAAAGAAAGAGAGAAAATTGAAGCACATTTATTATCCATTTGAAGATATATAAGTGTGGCATACTTTTATTACAACACAACAGAAAGGGAAAGGGAGATGTAGCTCAAATTCTAAAAAGCCACATTAATTATCTTATCTTAAAAACGAAATTGACAAAACCGTGCCTGGTTACAAATGAAATTGGTCCCCTGCACTGCACATTTTGTCGACCGACCTAGAAAGTAGAAACTTAATTGGGGAGATATCGAGAAGGTTCAAGACCCACATCTAGGTGTTAAACACTAACAACACAGAGAGCTGAAAAGAAAAACGATGGAAGCAGACACAAAAGCACACAAATTAATGGATATTGAGCAGATTAATTAAGTTACAGGGTCAGAGTCCGGCGGCGTCCAAACAGAAGCTGACAGCAAACGCCGCGATTTCCACCCCAAAGCAATCTTGTTATTCGCCAGCTCCTCCACCCTATACCCGTCATTGAACAGGCCCAACAAAAGCTTCGATTGACAATGGTTTGCAAAGCTTATGGGTACAGCCCTGAGCCCTCCCGCAGCCAACCACTCCCCCCAAGACCCACTCTCGTCCTCCCCAAGCCCACGGTAGATCCTGGCCAATGACCCGGCTATTCGGGGCCCGAAGAACACCCGCTCCACTAAAGCCCTGGTCCGGCTCTGCATGGGCGACCCGGCTTCCAGCGAGTCGTACACCGCCGAGTAGTGGTGCAGGATGTCCACGAACCGGTCCAGGAACTCGCCGCCTTTGCCCACGTGGCCCATCTCCTCCTCCACCAGTGTCACAATCCTCGGGTTGAGGGTCTTGGCTCCGGATAAAAAGGAAGCCACGGACTCGGGTGCCCGGTGGTTGAAGTGTGGGAGGTGAAGCATACAATTGATCACAAGCGCCTCCCCTCTCACCTGCTTCAAACCCGACGGCCGAAACGTCTCGTCAGAGTCCAACCGACACTGGTGGAAAGAGAAGGGCTGACCGATCGACGCCGCAAACGCAGTCAATCTGCGGCCTGTCTCCTGGACGGTGGAGATCGATTTTCTTCCGCGGCCGGAACCACCGGCACGGGAGATGGCGGTGATTCGGAGATGTGGGGCCGGGGGGGCATCCTTGCGGGAGACGAGAGCTTGCATGAGGGAGGCCCACTGGATGCCTTCCATGATGTCGTAATCGACGATGTGGACGCGGCGGTCGTTGGCGACGGCCTCGAGGATGGCTTGGTTGGCGGTGAAATGGCCGAACTTGACGTAGGGTGACATGTCCTGCAGGAGCTGGAAAGCGTGCAGCACATCCGTTTGATTGTGGTGGTCGTCACGGTGGGAACCGCTGGTGATGAGGTGCTTGGTGTGGACACCGCCGGCGCTTTCTAGCAGCCACTGCAGGGCCTCCGTGAAATACGCCGCTAGTCTTTCCATGTTAGTTCCATCTGTGGGAGAGACCAATCCCTTGAGCCGAAACAATATCACTCGGGCCAGATCCCGGCTTTTGTTTGCCGGTTTAAGCGCCTCCGCCGCCGCCAACAGGAGGTGTACTAACCTCAGCCCGTTCCTGTCCACGCCGTTGGTTTGTTCTTCCACCGTCATCACCTCCACCTCGGTGGACTCGGAGAGAGACGACGACCCTTCTTCGACGGACGACGCTTCTTCCACCGACGACCCGTCTTCAACAGACCCGGTTGGAGCCAGGTTGTAGACAAGTCCTCCTGCATCGTCCATCATGGACTCGATGACGTCCAAGTCGTTTTGGCCTACAAGATGTTCCCAGTCCTCCACTGGAGGCCAGTCCGGCCAGTTACTAGAGCCCACTCCACTCACTTCATATTCCATGGCTGCCGTGCCAGTTGCGCCGGAGTTGTTGCCATAGCCTGAATAGTCGAACCCAAAAGTATGGTCCACGGCCATGGCCATAGCTATGGCGGAGCCGACTAAGCTCATACAAGAGAGAGAGAGAGAGAGAGAGAGAGAGAGAGAGAAAGAGATCAGAGATAGTGTCTCAGTTGGGCGTGTCGTGCGGGAGATAACTAGGTGTACTTTTAAGGCTGATCAAGAGACAGCGGATCGAGCTTCGCAAGTTGCTTACTTTTTGTGTTTTAAGGTTTTTTTTTTAACTGGCCCTCACCAGAGACTTGGATGATGAGCTGCCGATTCCAACGTTGCCTTTCCTTTTTATATAGCGCGGGTGCTCCACCTTTCAATCACCTTTAATTAACAATTAATGCCTATAGAATTCCTCTGATGCCCTTACAAAGTGTCTCTTTTGCGTTTTCCACCTCTATATTTAATTTTATTTTTTTTAACTAGCTAGGGAGTAGGGTGCACAGTTGCTCTACCTGCATCCCTAACCACCTTCAAAGCATATATTTTACCTCGGAAATTATAGTTTAATTCTAGTTATTACTGCTGTTGCATCGGCAAGTTGGAGGTTAGGGGTTCAAATTTATTTTTAGTCTTTTTTTTTGCAATTCATTCCAAATCACAAGTCTGTATCGATTAGCGACAAAGATTAGAGTTCTGTTAACGCAACAAGTATGGTCGGTATATGAATCTATTAAAGTAAGTGGTGATTTACTATGACTGGACAGTAAATTTGTCAATTCTATGCTTTTAATCATTTAAAATTAATATTGACCTTTTAATTTTATCATTTGTTTTTTTGGAAGAGGTAGATTCTTCCTATGGTTTTTCTAAATTATTAATATGTTACACGTTTCGTTCTAAATTAAAAGTTTGTAATCATGACAAAGATTAGAGTTCTGTTAAGCGACAAACATTGTCTGTATATGAATCTTATTTAAAATAAGCCATGATTTAGTACATAGATTTGTCAATTTTGTATGTGAAGTGCACAAGTTCACTTATTGCCTTTCAAGTTATTGGTTTTAATAATTTAAAATTAATATCTACTGTTTGGTATCGTTCTTTATTTTTTTGGAAGAGATAGATTCTCCCTATGGCTTTTCTAAATTATTAATATATATGTTGAAGTTAAGAAATAGATTCTAAATTGAAAGTACCTTATAATTACTAACATGATCTTTTGCATGTGTACATGTGTATATATATGAATGTAGGTGTGTGAGTGATATATAAACAATCTTCCATTGTATTGGCCAATATAAATCGGTATCATTATGTTTTTTAGAATATCTTCAATTAGCTAGGTCACGGTGTAAACTGAGGCTCTCTTAAAACTTCTCTTAGAAATTATGGTGGGTTCAGGGTTTGCCCAATTAGAAATATGTAATTTTAGAGTTCTAGAAAAACAATGACTATATATATATATATATACTTTTGAACAAACTTTGAGAGACACTCACAGCCTTAATCATTTTTTTTAAAAAAAAACTGTCCCACACCGGCCGTAAACCCTTAGATCGGATTCAGTCACTATACGGAGTCTTCAAAAGCTCGTTTGACTGTTCTGAGATGATGGCCACGTCAGTAGCTCCGCCATTGGAGAATGGCGGTCCCCACCGGCTAACCGCGGCGTCTTCCCCCGTCATAAACCACTACGTTCGCTTTCTTTCAGTTTTCATGGCGCTAGGAATGTTTTACTATTGTACGGGTTGGACTACGTCAAGGGCCTCCACCACGCATGGAAATATTTTAGGTCAAAAGCAATTGATTGGCTGGAGAGAAATTACCATTTGATCAATGGCCGGGTGCCTACTGGGAGAACTGCTGGGAATATTTTATTAAAAAAAAAATGAAAATTAATTAATTAATTATTGGCTGTTAATTGAATGATGAGTCTCTGCATATTCGAAGGGTTTGTTTCGATTTTTTGTGCCAGGCCCAGGCGTGTCGAAAGCTGGTGACTTTGAGTCAATTGCCTTTTGGCCAAGGTCGACCGTACATATATCAGAATATATAAATAAGAAATAATATATATTCATCCTTTTGGTAGGGTTGCATTTTCATGTTAAGGCACAACTTGTTTCACAGTTGTACGCATAAAATATTATTCAACAACATAGAAAATTGAATTGGTAGAGAAGGAATACAAAAATAGAGTGGAATAACATAAATAAATTATTTAATTTGGTTAACACCAATGAGTTAGGAATAAAAGATGTGGAGTTAGAATATTTTTTATCGTATTTTGATGAAGTAGATCATGACAGTATATAACGGTATAACAATTAATGTAGGTATTATCATGTTGTTACATGTAGTTAATTAAGGTTGTGTTTTCTCATAAAGGTGCAATTTGTATTCTTATACAAACAGATATCATAGAGATCGAGTGGATTGCCAGATTGAGATTATTTAACTTGGTTGAATCCGATGAGTGAGGAATAAAAGAAGTAAAATTAAAATATTTTTATCGTACTTAACTGTTGTATAAAAAATGTATTATCATTTTAGGTAATAGTTAAGCTTGTGTTTTCTCATAAAGCTACAATTTCTATTCACATGCATATGGGTAAGGAAGACATGAGAAATTATTCAAGAACACAGAAAATTAAAATAAATAGATCGATGATGATCAGTTAAATCATGAGTGGAAGAAAACAAGTTACAATACAATATTGATAAATACTATAAATCACATTTTTATTTTACAATTATCTCATAATGTTGAAGTGGTATTTCCAACAAACCCTTATTTATTTATTTATTTTTAAACATGGATTGATCTAAGAGTTGATTCAATTCGGACTATTACGTGTTAGGAAATTAATCTTATTTTTCAATACTCGTGAGATGCAAAAAATAAGAACGACACAAAATAACAAAGATTAGGCAATCAGATACAATACCAAGATTTAAGTGGTTCGGCTTAACAAGCCTATATCTATTGGCGGATAAAATTCACTATAAAAAAATGGATAAAAAATCATTTAGATCCCAAAACACCAATATACTCAAATCTCACTATCACACAAGAGAGATTATTCTCAAAATATAATACAAAAGATAGATGTACAAACTCTTTATTTTGCTGAAAGAGATGACACTCTGCAACACATTTTTCTTATCATCACTTGCTTTTGGCTCCTCCAAAAACACCAAGAAGAAAACCTTGTGCGACACTCCTCCTTTTGTTCTTACTCACCTTTTGATCTTTCTCTCACGTTTGTCCACAACACCCTTAAAAACTCAAGCGCTGCTCCTTTATATAAGAGCACTAAGTCTGCTATAATAGTATAAGAAATATCATCATTTTAGGTAAGGTAAGGTTGCGTTTTCTCATAAAGGTACAATTTGTATTCTCATATAGGTAATAAATATTAAAGATGAGAGAAATTATTCAAGAATATATAAAAAATATAAATAATAAATAAATTTTTTAAAAAAAAAAGAAAAAAAAAAGGAAATGGTAGAGAATTAACGAATAGAAAAAGAGAGTGGAATATAATTAATTAAGAACGACAATATTATTTAATGTGGTTGAAACCAATGAGTGAGGATTAATAAAAGAAATGAGACTATAATATTTTAATCATCTTTTGATGGAGTCACGATCGCCCAACAGTATAATAAATATCATCATTTTAGGTAAGGTTGTGTTTTCACATAAAGTTACTGTTTGTAATCTTATTAATTAGGCAGTAATTAAAGATGTGATAAATTATTCAAGAACATGGAAAATTAAAATAATATAGGATGAGTGGAATAACACAATGAAATTGTTTAATTTGGTAATTGGAACGAGTTAGTTAGGAATAAAAAGAAGTGAGATTACAATATTTTTCTTCTTCTTTATTAATTAGATCGATGGAATCATCACGACCGCGTAACAGTAGAAGAAATATGATCATTTTAGGTAATATTGTGTTTTCTGGTAAAGGTTCAATTTGTATTCTCATCAACTTGTATTGCCATAGAGATAGATAATTAATGAGGATGTGTTGGAAATTATTCAAACAACATAGAAAAGAGGATGATGATGAGTTGAAAAAGAGAGTGGGAAAACATAATGACATTGTTTAATTAATTTGGTTAGAACGAATGAGACTAGAATAGTTTATTTATGCCTCGTTTGGTTCGCGGAATAGACCCCTATAAAGAAATAGCTAATTCTACGTACCGTATAGCTATTCATTTGTTTGGTTACACACTATTCATGTGAATAGTTTATTCTCATGGGACTACTAATTTCATACACACAAGATCAAAAATACCCATATAATTTTTTTTCTTTCTAATTTTAAACTTAATTTTTTTTAAAAAAAATAAAATAAAAAAAAATAAAGTGGGTGGCTTGACCACCATTGGGGTGGTCAGCCACCCATAGAAGAGGTCGGGGGTGGTTACACTGTGCAGTAATATGAAAAATATCATAATTTTAGGTAAGATTATGTTTTCTCATAAAGGTACAATTTGTATTCTCATATAGGTAATGAAGATGAGAGAAATTATTCAAAAACTAGGGAAAAGAAGGCTTTAGCCCTCTAAACTACACTTGTTAAAAAAGTCTTCGTCAAAAGTTAAAATGGGTGAAAATATGGTCTTGTGCATTGCATGTGATCACTTTGATGAAATTCTTTTTAAAATAATTTATCAAACAACTTTAATGTAAATAGAAAAAAGAAGAAAAAAAGTGCAGCCTCTTTGTTCCTTTATGATCAAGTTTCTTTGTTCCTTTATGATCAAGTTCCTCCATAGAAGGTTAATACATATAGTTAAATCATCACTTATTATAAAAGTTTAAGCTGACAGGAATAAATAAATTTAATTATTTAATTAAATATTTTAACACTCTCTCTCATATGTGGATTCAAACTCTCCTTCAATAAGTGAGACCAAACACATGAAATATTTAATTTAAATAGAGAATAAATAGACGAAATCAAGGTTTGACCTCTTGCTTTGATAGCATTAACATGTTATTTGATTTTAGGTGTTTTATTCTTATTGTTGTGCAGTGCTAGTCTCAAAGAGATAAGTTATGGCAGTGTTGGAAGGATGATGTTGATGTGAAGGTATAATTTGAAGTGAGTGAAAGGGCATGGTAGTAAAGCCTATGGGTGTACTTTTGTAATGTCAATTTGTTGGAAACTTTTGTTTTACTGTCATTCTGCAACTTCCAATTAATATAGTAATAGTTCAAGTCTTCTATTTTGTACTATCATTGTTGTAATGTGATGTTGCAACTAATAATCTATATTAGTTGTCGTTAGGGGCGAGTGTCGGTTTGGTCGGTGTCAGTAGAAGTATTTTCACCTACCAAACCGTAGAAGTCAGTTAAGTTGATTAATTAACCGACTTCATAACAATAAGGAATAATTTTGACATTTGTTAGTCGGTTAATAAGTGGTCGGTTAATTGGCGGTTACAAGTTATTATGCTAAGATTTATCAACGTCCTTATAACTACATAATCAATAAACATATGCTTTATAAATGAAAAGAAAAAGTAAATCTATGAAGCATGGACCAAAAAGATAGACAACCACAAATCAATTAGACAAAACAATAAAGAAATCTAATAGATAAAATTTAAATTCCACTTGAAAAATCGTTTAAGTCGGTTAATTGACGAAAACAAATTTATACCGCCTACTGTACCGAACCAATGTTGAAACAATATTTTAATTCTGCCTACCGACCGCCGGAAGTCAGATGTCGGTTGGTTACGGTTCTCTTTCTAAGAGTGCATCCTCCACTACCTATGACTACTTTCATAGTAAAGTTGTATTCTTAACCTTCACAATCATAGAAATCAAAGCCTACCCCTACCATTAATGCTAGTGTGAGTAGTCCTATTTTGTTTTGTCTGACCATTTATAAATGGTATCATAGGTTATCAAAAAAAAAAAATGGTATCATAGGGCTCCAGCTAGCTGTGGGTTGTTTTTCTTTTCAATCACAAGTGGATGTTATAAAGAAAAGTGCAAGTACAAGAAAGGGTACACTAGGAATGAGTGGATTAATTTTAATGCAATTGGAAGCTTGGACTAGAAAATGACCCAAAATGGATTATGTGTAGTCACTAAGAATGGTGTTTCTTAGTGATCAATCGGTATATATTATAGAGAGATCGTGCAAGTACAAGAAAGGGTACTCTATTAATGAGTGGATTAATTTCAACGCAATTGGAAGCTTGGACTAGAAAATGACCCAAAATGGATTATGTGTAGTCACTAATCATGGTGTTTCTTAGTGATCAATCGATATATATATTATAGAGAGATCTTAAGAATCTACTTTACAAGTCTTAAAAAAAAAAATTAAAAAAAAAAATCCATCACCTTTTCCACCCATGGCCACTAAGATCCTTAAACAATATAATTAACTCACGAAGTAGCTTGTGTGTGTGTTGTATAACTCTGGTCTAGACCTAATCACATATTATCTAGTTATGAAATTTTGTATGGCCGGTACAAAAAATCAACTCCTTTCTCCATAAACAACCAATTTCCTGACTTGATTCACACTCTTAACGAGCTAAACAACATTTAATCGAAATGTAAACTTAATTAACAATCATGAAATTGAGACTAGGGCTTCAGATTATGCCTCTTGGTAATGTAGATTCCTCCTCCTTAGTCTCGAGGAACCATAAAAATAGCCATGTTATATATATATATACACTTTCAGACTTCCATCAACCAGGCATGGACCGGTTTCAGGAGCCTCTGATTGACATAGTTACCCCAATAAGACGGTTGCCCAGTTTGTCTCTAGATGGCGAAATGAAGCTATACATATTTTAGTGACACGTGTCACAATATTATTAATGTTGGTGTGACATATTAACAGTTAATTTCTATCAACATTTTTAACGTAGAAACATATTTGTGTTTTTTGCCTATCTCCATAAAACTGTTCGTACAACCGCAAATCATATAGACCAATTTCACAATTTTTTCTTGTTTTTATTTGGTATAATTGCTATGTATACTTAGATATTTATCAATTTTTTTTTTTTTGTTTTTACCATGCCATGATCAAAGTAGCTAGATATTGACCCAAAGCGCTCTTGTTTTCCATTATTAAGGAAAAGAAAAGAAATGGAAATTAAATTATAAATCACTACATTACTAAGGAGTAGCTCCCTTAATTAATTTATTCTAATATTTACTTTTTTTTTAGTTGTTCCAGACATGCATTTACACTAGAGAACAATAAAGTAAGGGAAAGTCAAGAAAACACTTCAAAAAAAAAATCCTCCAAGTTCTTTATTTTTATTTTATTTTTTTTTCATTTTCTCATCATGCTTCTTGATTATCTAAATTACAGTTGAATGTGTGATTAATTACTCTATAAAATTCTTCAAATTTGAAT
>NC_081541.1:5245306-5247061 GCF_901000735.1 Corylus avellana
GATCGTCGTGGGGAGTTGTAAATTAAATTACCTTATTTTGTTTGCTTGGAATGACGCATGAGGCAAGCAAAGATTTGTACCAAAAATAGAGAAATGGTCAACAAACTTACAAATGCATGGATAGACATTGAGAGACTTAACCCAAATGCCTATATTTCTCAAAAATAAATAAATACATACAATCCCATACTCTTCGCATATATTTACAGAGTATTGATACACAGCATATGGCATGCACACATGCTGTGCATGCCTGTGCAAAATTTTTTTTTAATTAAAAAAAAAAAATTTGCATACAGCGTGCGCTCTTTTACTTCACCCATATTTACAACTTATCATTAAATTAATATATGATTATAAATCTTCCACCCAACTATTGCTATATCCAAGAATTGAAAATCATAGTCTTCACGTGAATATGTTTGTGTGCTGCCGTGTCTACAGTTACATTGGTGCAACCTTGATCCCTTTTTAACTCTGTTTTTTGTTTTACAGTTCAGTTGGGCTCCTTTGGATAAAAATAAATAAATAAATAAAAAGCTTCAAATGGGCTGATCGAGCCCGCACACGTGAGCTTTCTCTACCGTTTGGGCCTCATTGAACAATTCATTCACAGGGGTTGGCCCACCGCTGGATGGCTGGAAAATGCCTGGACCCCTTAAATTTGCTGGACCAATTCCCAGCGAGATGGACTATGGGCTTGGTTCCGGCTTGGGCTGCGTCTCTCTTTGTGGTCCATTGGACCCCAAAACTCATAATATGGATCATGATAAAAAAAAAAAAAAAAAAAAGGCTGGTCCATCAATCCTCTATGATATTGATCATCGGTCCAATAAAATATATGCTGAGTCATCGTCTCTTCATGATATGCACCATCCGTCCCATAAGAGAGATGCTTTTTTTCATTTTACCCACCATCTCTTGTCTCTTCACTATTTTTATTTTTATTTTTTTAATTAAGATGATAAGGTGAAGAGATAGTGGGTAGAATGCATTGTAGCATTCCAGGTCCAATGAAGTATAGGATAAGTGAAGATCTTATAACCATTTTTGTCGACATTTTGCCTCCTCCAACGCACAAGATCACACCACGTGTACTGAGAACAAAAAACAACCCAAAACGCTCGTTACTTTTTATTTTTTTCACCAACTATTACATCTTTTTGCCTTTTTTCTTTTCTTGGAATTATTAGGTTTTTGCTGCTCCAATCCATGCCAATATACATAATCAAAATCCTCGTTGACCACCCAATCAGCCCATCCTACGGTCAATATTCAATATTGAATGCCTGGTGGCATGAACCACGCGTACGAGGTTTGCCCCACAACAAAGTAGTCGATTTGAACTCAAAGATGATTAGTGCTTAGTGGTGTCTATGCTCTTTGAAGTTAGTTCGCTATAAAACCCTAAAGAAGATCCGACTGTATCTGCCATGCAGGTCCAATGCACCTGGACATGCCCTGGAATTCGGTTCAGGCAATCCACAGTGCTCTACTTTTCAAAGCATTTGCGTAGTCTCCACGTCGATAGTGTTCGGAGAGGAAGAGAAAGGGGGAGCAGTGGTTACCCATCTTTTGTGGCCACCATGTCTGCCGTTTCGACAGAGAAAGATGCCGTTTCGACTCATAACGGATCGACCCAGAAGACCCCTCAGCCTTTGCAGGTATTACCCAATTTGATTTCTTCTATATTTTGTGTTTGATTTTGTGGGTCTGATTTTAGATGAAATGGGTTTTCCTCCTCTTTGCCATTTC
>NC_081541.1:5247161-5314736 GCF_901000735.1 Corylus avellana
CATAATGTTGAAGTGGTATTTCCAACAAACCCTTATTTATTTATTTTTTAAAAAACATGGATTGATCTAAGAGTTGATTCAATTCGGACTATTACGTGTGAGGAAATTAATCTTATTTTACAATACTCGTGAGATGCAAAAAATAAGAACGACACAAAATAACAAAGATTAGGCAATCAGATACGACACCAAGATTTAAGTGATTCGGCTTAACAAACCTATATCTATTGGCGGAGAAAATTCACTATAAAAAAATGGATAAAAAATCACTTAGATCCCAAAACACCAATATACTCAAATCTTACTATTACACAAGAGAAATTATTCTCAAAATAGAATACAAAAGATAGATGTACAAACTCTTTATTTTGCTAAAAGAGATGACACTCTGCAACACATTTTTCTTATAATCACTTGCTTTTGGCTCCTCCAAAAACACCAAGAAGAAAACCTTGTGCGACACTCCTCCTTTTGTTCTTACTCACCTTTTGATCTTTCTCTCACGTTTGTCCACAACACCCTTAAAAACTCAAGCGCTGCTCCTTTATATAAGAGCACTAAGTCTGCTATAATAGTATAAGAAATATCATCATTTTAGGTAAGGTAAGGTTGCGTTTTCTCATAAAGGTACAATTTGTATTCTCATATAGGTAATAAATATTAAAGATGAGAGAAATTATTCAAGAATATATAAAAAATATAAATAATAAATAAATTTTTTAAAAAAAAAAGAAAAAAAAAAGGAAATGGTAGAGAATTAACGAATAGAAAAAGAGAGTGGAATATAATTAATTAAGAACGACAATATTATTTAATGTGGTTGAAACCAATGAGTGAGGATTAATAAAAGAAATGAGACTATAATATTTTAATCATCTTTTGATGGAGTCACGATCGCCCAACAGTATAATAAATATCATCATTTTAGGTAAGGTTGTGTTTTCACATAAAGTTACTGTTTGTAATCTTATTAATTAGGCAGTAATTAAAGATGTGATAAATTATTCAAGAACATGGAAAATTAAAATAATATAGGATGAGTGGAATAACACAATGAAATTGTTTAATTTGGTAATTGGATCGAGTTAGTTAGGAATAAAAAGAAGTGAGATTACAATATTTTTCTTCTTCTTTATTAATTAGATCGATGGAATTGAACCATCACGACCGCGTAACAATAGAAGAAATATGATCATTTTAGGTAATATTGTGTTTTCTGGTAAAGGTTCAATTTGTATTCTCATCAACTTGTATTGCCATAGAGATAGATAATTAATGAGGATGTTGGAAATTATTAAAACAACATAGAAAAGAGGATGATGATAAGTTGAAAAAGAGAGTGGGAAAACATAATGACATTGTTTAATTAATTTGGTTAGAACGAATGAGACTAGAATAATTTATTTAGGCCTCGTTTGGTTCGCGAAATAGACTCCTATAAAGAAATAGCTAATTCTATGTACCATATAGCTATTCATTTGTTTGGTTATACACTATTCATGTGAATAGTCTATTCTCATGGGACTACTAATTTCATAGACATAAGATCAAAAATACCCATATAATTTTTTTTTTCTAATTTTAAACTTAAAACAAAATTAAAAAAAAAAAAAAAAAAGAAAAAAAGAAAAGAAAAGAAACATATAGTGGGTAGCTTGACCACCATTGGGGTGGCCGGCCACCCACAGAAGAGGTCGAGGGTGGTCACACTACGTAGTAATATGAAAAATATCATAATTTTAGGTAAGATTATGTTTTCTCGTAAAGGTACAATTTGTATTCTCATATGGGTAATGAAGATGAGAGAAATTATTCAAAAACTAGGGAAAAGAAGGCTTAGGCCTTCTAAACTACCACTTGTTAAAAAAGTCTTCGTCAAAAGTTAAAATGGGTGAAAAAATGGTCTTGTGCGTTGCATGTGATCATCACTTCGATGAAATTCTTTTCAAAATAATTTATCTAACAACTTTAATGTAAAAAAAAAAAAAAAAAAAGTGCAGCCTCTTTGTTCCTTTATGATCAAGTTCCTCCATAGAAGGTTGATACATAATTACATATAGTTAAATAATCACTTATTATAAAAGCTTAAGTTGACACGAATAAATAAATTTAATTATTTAATCAAATATTTTAACAATCTTCCTCATATGTGGATTCAAACTCTCTTTCAATAGGTGAGATCAAACACATGAAATATTTAATTTAAATGGAAAATGAATAGACAGAGTCAAGGTTTGACCTCTTGCTTTGATAGCATTAACATGTTATTTGATTTTAGGTGTTTTATTCTTATTGTTGTGCAGTGCTAGTCTCAAAGAGATAAGTTATGGCAGTGTTGGAAGGATGATGTTGATGTGAAGGTATAATTTGAAGTGAGTGAAAGGGCATGGTAGTAAAGCCTATGGGTGTACTTTTGTAATGTCAATTTGTTGGAAACTTTTGTTTTACTGTCATTCTGCAACTTCCAATTAATATAGTAATAGTTCAAGTCTTCTATTTTGTACTATCATTGTTGTAATGTGATGTTGCAACTACTAATCTATATTAGTTGTCGTTAGGGGCGAGTGTCGGTTTGGTCGGTGTCAGTAGAAGTATTTTCACCTACCAAACCGTAGAAGTCAGTTAAGTTGATTAATTAACCGACTTCATAACAATAAGGAATAATTTTGACATTTGTTAGTCGGTTAATAAGTGGTCGGTTAATTGGCGGTTACAAGTTATTATGCTAAGATTTATCAACGTCCTTATAACTACATAATCAATAAACATATGCTTTATAAATGAAAAGAAAAAGTAAATCTATGAAGCATGGACCAAAAAGATAGACAACCACAAATCAATTAGACAAAACAATAAAGAAATCTAATAGATAAAATTTAAATTCCACTTGAAAAATCGTTTAAGTCGGTTAATTGACGAAAACAAATTTATACCGCCTACTGTACCGAACCAATGTTGAAACAATATTTTAATTCTGCCTACCGACCGCCGGAAGTCAGATGTCGGTTGGTTACGGTTCTCTTTCTAAGAGTGCATCCTCCACTACCTATGACTACTTTCATAGTAAAGTTGTATTCTTAACCTTCACAATCATAGAAATCAAAGCCTACCCCTACCATTAATGCTAGTGTGAGTAGTCCTATTTTGTTTTGTCTGACCATTTATAAATGGTATCATAGGTTATCAAAAAAAAAAAATGGTATCATAGGGCTCCAGCTAGCTGTGGGTTGTTTTTCTTTTCAATCACAAGTGGATGTTATAAAGAAAAGTGCAAGTACAAGAAAGGGTACACTAGGAATGAGTGGATTAATTTTAATGCAATTGGAAGCTTGGACTAGAAAATGACCCAAAATGGATTATGTGTAGTCACTAAGAATGGTGTTTCTTAGTGATCAATCGGTATATATTATAGAGAGATCGTGCAAGTACAAGAAAGGGTACTCTATTAATGAGTGGATTAATTTCAACGCAATTGGAAGCTTGGACTAGAAAATGACCCAAAATGGATTATGTGTAGTCACTAATCATGGTGTTTCTTAGTGATCAATCGATATATATATTATAGAGAGATCTTAAGAATCTACTTTACAAGTCTTAAAAAAAAAAATTAAAAAAAAAAATCCATCACCTTTTCCACCCATGGCCACTAAGATCCTTAAACAATATAATTAACTCACGAAGTAGCTTGTGTGTGTGTTGTATAACTCTGGTCTAGACCTAATCACATATTATCTAGTTATGAAATTTTGTATGGCCGGTACAAAAAATCAACTCCTTTCTCCATAAACAACCAATTTCCTGACTTGATTCACACTCTTAACGAGCTAAACAACATTTAATCGAAATGTAAACTTAATTAACAATCATGAAATTGAGACTAGGGCTTCAGATTATGCCTCTTGGTAATGTAGATTCCTCCTCCTTAGTCTCGAGGAACCATAAAAATAGCCATGTTATATATATATATACACTTTCAGACTTCCATCAACCAGGCATGGACCGGTTTCAGGAGCCTCTGATTGACATAGTTACCCCAATAAGACGGTTGCCCAGTTTGTCTCTAGATGGCGAAATGAAGCTATACATATTTTAGTGACACGTGTCACAATATTATTAATGTTGGTGTGACATATTAACAGTTAATTTCTATCAACATTTTTAACGTAGAAACATATTTGTGTTTTTTGCCTATCTCCATAAAACTGTTCGTACAACCGCAAATCATATAGACCAATTTCACAATTTTTTCTTGTTTTTATTTGGTATAATTGCTATGTATACTTAGATATTTATCAATTTTTTTTTTTTTGTTTTTACCATGCCATGATCAAAGTAGCTAGATATTGACCCAAAGCGCTCTTGTTTTCCATTATTAAGGAAAAGAAAAGAAATGGAAATTAAATTATAAATCACTACATTACTAAGGAGTAGCTCCCTTAATTAATTTATTCTAATATTTACTTTTTTTTTAGTTGTTCCAGACATGCATTTACACTAGAGAACAATAAAGTAAGGGAAAGTCAAGAAAACACTTCAAAAAAAAAATCCTCCAAGTTCTTTATTTTTATTTTATTTTTTTTTCATTTTCTCATCATGCTTCTTGATTATCTAAATTACAGTTGAATGTGTGATTAATTACTCTATAAAATTCTTCAAATTTGAATTTCTTACTAATTAGAATAAGCCTAAGAATTTGGTATTGATTATTAGACCATTTCTTAAATGACGTCCTGTGTCATCAAATTTTAAATTGGACTCACTAATTAGGCTGTAAAGTGAAATAAAAAGTCAATGAATTGGATGACTATGATTGAATCGAAATTAGATCCTTAGCAAAAGTCAACGTTTATGGCCAAAGTCAGCTGAACAATCCTGTTGGCTATGGTTGGTACAGGATGTGAGTGTGCAACACGGGTTCTGGTTATTTCTGTTGTAGCCAATATTAGAATCCAAACGACTCATTCTATTCTAAAAAAATTGGATCCGAAACCAACCCGAATTACTTGAAAAACCGATCCAAACAAACCTGAAAATTTTATTTTGTGGATCTCCGTCTGGGGTAGAATCAGGAGTTTTTGCATCATGCATGTTTCTGTAAAATATAAGTTTTCTATATTTTACATAAATATAGTCATTGTATTTAAAATAAAAGTAGACAAGTCTTAAATTTAATTGCATACCAAGTCATAATTGTATACAAAAATTACACATTATAAAATAATCTTCAAAAAGAAGTTCATTTTTAAATACAAAATTAAGTTTTCTAGTCAATATTGTTCAAAAAATATTTTCGTTGGAAAACATTTTCTTTGAAAATGATTTCTTAGTAAACATTTTTCGGTATTTAGCATATACGGAAAATCAGGCAGCAAAAAACATTTTTCGGTATTTTGTGTGTACGCAAAATCATATTAAACACTAAATTACGAAAATGTCCCTATAGGGTCTTGGGCAGGTCCTGCCAAGGTCTCGGGTTGATCTCAACGGGGTCCCAATAAGGTGTAGATGGGGTCCGAGCGGGTGCCGGGTGAGTCACAGTGGGTAATTTCAGTTGTGAATAAAAATTACATTTTATAGGTTAATATGATTAAATAAAAATATTTGTAATTTTCCGTGCGCACCATACGCCGAAAAATGTTTTCATCTTAAAATATTTTCCTATAAAATGTCTTCCCTGAAAATATTTTACGACGGAAAATATTTTACGCCAAAACAATTGTAGCCTAAGTTTTCTAATTTGCTTTGCTATAAACATGTATAACTGTAGAAATTAAGTTAAATCATCTAGGCAACTATAAGGTGAAAAAGTCATCATTAACAAGACCTAAACTACGACGTTTAGGTTGGTCGCACAAGGTTGTCAATGAAACCGCTGAAGCTGAAAGTAGTTGACTTGTTGATCTTTTGAACTAGGAGCTGAATTTTCGAAAGACAAGAAACTGTGAGTGTTTTATATATGTTTCCTCTATTTTCTCACCAAATGATTCAACAAGTTAATTAAACAAATCCCGTGTGATCCATGTCATGATATTTAACATGAAGACTTTTGGCCCAATTTATATATATGGAGATCGATCATTCGATCCTATGGATGATCGTGTTGGGTGGAGCTATGACCTCGTAAAGGGAATAATTGTGTGTGTCATCAAGTACTGATAATTAAGAAAAGAGTGGGTCTTTGAGTATTCATGAAAACAAAAGAGAAGATGTTAGTTATTTGGATTCTGGATTACCAACCATTAATTACCAAGCAGTCGCCTTATAGGGTTAGGGTTAGAATATCAATCAGTCTTGAGGAAACACCGGTTTTGAACATCCCATGTTTCTTAATATCTTCCATGATAATTGAATTAACTAATTTTGGCTAATCATATGATAGTTTATCAAAATAGTTTTTGATATGATATATGATAATAATTAAATTGGTCAAGTTATAATTGAAATGGTTATAATGTTTTAATCTTCAATTCAAAAATAATTAATAAAAAACTCTTATAGCTTAGTGTCTATTCGGTTTAAAAAAGTGTTGCTTGAAAACTAGCGATTTCAAAGCGTAGTTGATGAAAATGCGATTTTGGCCTTTGTAAAAACCTTTTGAATCAATTTAAAAATATAATTAAGTGTTTGATAAAATTGCAGTTCGACATTTAAAATCACAACTCATCCTTTAAAATTGTACATTTTTAAAAACACATCATTTTACTTACGATTTTTGAAAACATAGATTTTTTTCAAATACACTTCCAAATGAAATAATATTCGTCATTTTATTTAAAAACACATTTTTGGCGTGTAAAATTACAGAAGTACACCCTTTAGTCTTGCAAAAGTTAAATTCTTTAATTTTGTACGGACGCATGAGTTGCATGTATCATGTATGTCCTACTAAAAAAAAAAAAAAAATTTTAAATAAAAATGTAGAAGAGCTCTTAGACCAGTCTTGGTCTCATAAATTCAATTCCATTTATAATTTCCATTTAGGAATTAACGGAAATACCACTTTGGGATAAAATGCCAATTTCCACGTGTGAATTTCATTAAAAATGAGAATTTAATTGCTTGAGGAATCATCCATTTAAATTCATGGAAAACCAATGGGATATCATAGATCCATCATCCATCCACGTTAAATTTGCATCGGATCATGACAGTTGTTTTGTTTTTTAAAAAAAAGTGTCATTAGAGCTACATACTTAATTCAGTTGGACTTGGCATAATGCAAAAGCGACTGTTCATTTTATGGTACCTTAAGAAAAGATCACGACCCTTTCCATTTCAAATCATTTGGAGACCAACACTAATAATATCATTGACTCATTCAGCAGGAGTACTACTATATATAGTTGTCAACTCCTATAAAGAACTTCATTAATTAAAATATATGATGAGATTCCTTTGTCTGTTGCAAACTGCAAATGATCGATCCATAAGATTCCCTTCTTAAAAAATACAACTCCGATGTTAGTACTAATGTGGTACACATCTCATGATCTTCCGAAAAAACCGTGCGTCTATATATCTTTATTTACGATTGTCAAAGTCCGACCCAATCTGGGAACAAACCCGCCAGTTTGAGTTTGCTCTGTGTTTATTATTAATTAGTATATATATATATATATATATATATAGCCAGCTCAAAAGAGAATCTCGTAAACGATCAACCTCATCACCAAGCTTCTTAATCTGATCAATAACTTAATTAGTTTTTTTTTATATATATCATGAGTTCTAATTTTCTTACTTTGACATCCTTAAGGAGTAGTTCAATCGGTTAAGGACTACGTCTAATGAAGAAGAAGTCATTAGTTTAAATTCTCATCTCCCTTTTGTATGAACATGTCAAAAAAAAAAAATTTCTTACTTTGACAATGGAAGTAATTAATTGCTCCTTAGAAGAGCTTAATGTTCAGATTCTGCTTTGTTTCTCTAATGTGTCGTTTTTTGCAGTTGCGAAACGCTAACAACTTCCTTAAGCAATAAAGCTCCAAAGTTTTCTTATTTATTTAACCAAATTATTATTGGGGCAGAAATTTCCTACAAATCAGACTGAAGGAAATATCCTCCAACCCATTTAAAATAGTGTCAAGTATCTATAAACATTTAAAACGTTTGTCTAAGTTAGTAAACTGCAATTAATGACCGTAAGAATTTAATGTGCGTTTTAAATGTTTATAGACACTTTGCACTATTTTAAATTGGTTGGAGGAGTTTCGAGTTCCTACTTTGAAACGTCTCAACGATTAGCCATGCTCTCTCCGGCGACCGGTTTCGCAGAAACTAACGGGGACAACGGGGGGTGTAGCCTTTGAGGTGGCGCTACCCGCTGTCCGTCAAGGCCGTTAGGGAGAAATCGGCTTCTGCTGGACGGAGAACTGCTAGGAGTGTATGTTTTGATTTGCTTGTGATTAAGTTCTGTCTTAACGGAATTGTGGAGTTTTCTCCCTAGCGTAAATCCTAGTGGAGAAGGAATAGTTTTTCCAGGCGAGAACAGTCTGTGAAAGAAATCGGTTGTAGTTCTCATTCGAAATGGAGGACGATCTGGCGAAACAATGGGAAAACCTCAAGCTGACGGAGGACGAGGACATCGAACTGGACATTCAAACGGATGAATTGGAAGATGGTCTTACTTGTGGAAAGGCATGTGTTGTGGGGAAATTGGTGGCGGATCATTTGGTGAGCAAGGAGATTATCAAGAAAACACTGATTAGATGGTGGAAACCATTTGATTATCTTTCTTTCAAGATACTCGGAGAAAATATGTTCCTGATTGAATTCTCTAACCAAAAGGACAAGGAGCGAGTTTTGGAGGGCAGACCTTGGGTATTTGAAGGAAGCTTGTTTTTGATTGAAGATTATGATGGCTTTTCAAAACCTTCAGATCTGTTATTTGCGAAAGCTGCTTTTTGGGTTCGTATGTTCGGCCTGCCGTTGGCGTGTATGGGTAAAACCATAGGACGAAAGATTGGTGAATCAATTGGCACGGTAGAGGCAGTGGATACGGAGGCAAATGGGATGGGGTGGGGTGAGTTCTTGAGAGTTCGAATCCAACTTGACCTCACAAAACCCCTTCAGCGAGGTCGAAAAATTAATATCCAAGGAAAAGCAGAGTGGATTACCTTCCAGTATGAACGGCTGCCAAAATTCTGTTTTCAATGTGGAATTGTAAGTCATGGAACGACAGGTTGTCCGAACAGAAGTTCCTTTCGCCACCAGGATGCAAAGCCTCAGTATGGCCCGTGGATGAGAGCGGCCTCACCCACGAGAAAATCGGAGAGAAGCTTTGGGGGTTTTCCGGTAAAGAATAAACGTGCCGAAACAGACTATGACGAGCAGGAGGAGCCGAAAGAAAGATATGGGAGGGGTCGACGGAGAACGGATGACCGGAAGATGGCCGGAAAGGAGCAGCCCAATGTGAGGGACGAAGATGACGTGTCTCCCGGTGCTGAGATTTTAAATGCGAATAATAACAGGCGCGGAAATAACGGACCTTCTTCTAATAACTTACAGAAGAAATCCGGTGATTATCTGGCAGAGGGGAGCGTGGGTGCTCATTTTGGAAAGGCAGGAAAAGTTCCAGCTCATGGAGATATTTTAGGAGGAAATGGTGTGTATGGTTATAGAAAGAAGCAGAAGGTAACGGAAATTAATTCAAAAAAAGATTTGGAAGAGTCAACTGATGAAGCTTCAAATGAAAGGAGACTGTTATGGGATTCGTGCAGGAAAGATACTAATAATAGCCCATTGAAAATTTATTGCCCAGTTGCCACGACACAAGAAGGAAAATCGGTGAGTGGGAGTCCAACTGTTGCTTTGCATGAGGACGGACTGGGCTACGTCACAACTTACCACAGGGATGCAATGGGCCGGGGTGAGCTGCAGATGAGCCCGGGGAACTATAAGGGCCCTTTAATTTCAGAGGTGGAAAAATCCATGCAGGGAAAAGAATTTGGCTTAAGAGGAGCAGGAGATAGCGAAGGTAGAAGCACAGAAAAAGTTACGGGTATTGGTCAGAAGAGAAGTCGAGGTGAAATTGATGCTCAGTCCGAATCCTCTATAAATTTGGAGGTACCACGGAAAATTAGCGGTCAAGCTAATACACACCCAACAACAAAGGGACGAAAGACGAGCAATGGGAAAGAAAAAATAAATGGTTCGGGGATGGCGGGGACTGTGATGCAGCCCCGCCGACCGCGATGAGGATCATTAGCTGGAACTGCCGGGGGCTTGGGAACCTCCGGACAGTTAGGGAGCTTTGCCGCTTGGTGAAGCAAAAGAAGCCCTCTTTGGTTTTCTTAATGGAAACAAAATTACGGAAGGAAAGAATGGAAGGAATCCGTTGTAAACTTGGGTTTCCGAGTATGTTTGTTGTTGATAGTGTGGGGAGAAGCGGAGGTCTCGCCCTTTTTTGGGGAGAGGAATTATGTGTAACTATCCAGAATTTTAGTCAACGCCATATCAATGGTGTTATTAAAATTTCGGAAAATGAAATGCCATGGAAATTCACCGGCTTCTATGGCCATCCGGAGGTTGCAAAGAGAGAAGAAGCATGGGCTCTACTCCAATATCTTGCAAATTTGGCCCCTAGTCCTTGGATTTGCTGTGGCGATTTTAATGAAATAGCGGAAAGCTCAGAAAAATGGGGTGGGGCGATACGTGCAAACAGCCAAATGCTAGCCTTCCGCCAAGCTCTAGAAAATTGCGAACTTTCGGATCTTGGATATTGGGGGCCGAAATTTACTTGGAGTAATTGTAGAGACAAGGAGGAATTTACTAAGGAACGTCTAGACCGGGGAGTGGCAAATTCCGAATGGAGAGGGCTATTTCCGGAAGCGGAGGTGGTAGTGGAGGTTACTACTTGTTCTGACCATACCCCTCTAATTATTCATCTGGTGGGAATTAGAGTGCATGGGCAGGGAAAAAAAAGTTTCCGATATGAGACAAAATGGAGGTGTGACGCTGGCTACGAGGAGATTCTAAAGCAAGCATGGGTGCCCACAAATGCTAGAGAAGTTGGGTGGCATGCTGTAGAGGCCAATCTGTTAAGATGTAAAACCTCTTTGATGAGTTGGCAGAGGGGTAGTAATGGAGCAGAAAAAGAAAAAATCCTGCAACTACAAAAAAGACTTACTGTGCTGCAGGAAATAGAAGACGAGGGGGTGGGTAAGGTGACGAAAGAGATCCAAAATGAGCTGAATATATTGCTGGAAAAATCTGATATACAATGGCGGCAGAGGGCAAAAATTGATTGGCTTCGGAGCGGCGATAGGAACACAAAATTCTACCATTCTTGCGCAAATTCTCGTCGGAAATCCAGCACTATTTATGCCATCAATGATGCTGAAGGGCGACATTGTTCATCGGAAGAAGAGGTACAATTGGCATTTGTTAGATATTTTGATGGCTTGTTCACCTCTGAGAGTGTTGGGAATATGTTGCCCTGTTTAGAACCATTAAATAGCCGAGTTACCGAGGCTATGAATGGTTTATTATTGCAGCAGTTTACCAAAGAGGAAATTCAATTTGCACTTGGTCAAATGGCCCCTCTAAAAGCCCCGGGCCCGGATGGGTTCCCTGCAGAATTTTATCAGAAAAATTGGAATTTAGTGGGGGATGATATATGCTGTGCTATCATGGGGTCGCTCAATTCTGGGATTTTGCCTGACTTTTTGAATATGACTAATATAGCTCTTATTCCGAAAGTTAAAAATCCTACTAGTGTGGCGGAATTTAGGCCCATTAGCCTCTGTAATGTGACATACAAGTTATTATCCAAAGTGCTTGCAAATAGATTGAAGAAAATTTTGCCCCAAATTATTTCACCTGTACAGAGTGCTTTCCTACCTGGGCGACTGATTACTGATAATGTTTTAGCGGCTTACGAGACGCTCCACACCATGCATTCACGTTTGAAGGGGAAGAAAGGTTTCATGGCGGTAAAATTAGACATGAGCAAGGCCTATGATAGGGTGGAACGGCGGTTCTTAGAAGCGGTAATGAGGCGTCTGGGATTTGAACAACGGTGGATTAATCTTATTATGATGTGTGTAACATCGGTTCAATATGCTGTTGTCGTTAATGGGAAACCGTGTGGAAAAATCAAGCCGCAAAGGGGATTGAGGCAAGGGGACCCTATTTCACCATATCTATTTATTTTATGTGCTGAGGCTTTGGGAGCATTGCTAACAAAAGCAAACGAGGATGGGGCTTTGACGGGAGTGCCAACTTCAAAAAGGGGCCCTCGTATAAGCCATCTATTCTTTGCGGACGATAGCCTTCTCTTTTGTAGGGCTAATCGTGCCCAATGGGAGAGTCTTACGGAGGTACTACGGACTTACGAAAGTGTGTCGGGCCAGCGTCTTAATGCAAACAAGACTTCTATCTTCTTTAGCAACAATACTTCTATGGAGGATAAAAGTGAAGTTTTAGAGGCTTCGGGCCTCCCTTCGACCCATCGATATGACACCTATTTGGGGCTTCCAGCACTTGTTGGAAAATCTCGAACGGCAGCTTTCAAAGGAATCATTGACAGAGTATGGAAGAGACTCCAAGACTGAAAGTTGAAATTCCTATCCCAGGCAGGCAAGGAAATACTCCTCAAGGCTGTAATTCAGGCGATACCTACATACTGCATGAGTGTTTTTCTTCTCCCACGTGCTCTCTGTGTGGAGATAAATGCACAAATGCACAAGTTTTGGTGGGGCCAAGTTGGAAAAACATCTCAGGTGAGTTGGATGAGTTGGGAGCGTATGGGGCTATCAAAAGAGTCCGGAGGAATGGGTTTTCGTGATTTCACGTGCTTCAATAAGGCTCTTTTGGCAAAACAAAGCTGGAGGCTTTGGCACCAACCGGATAGCCTAATTGCTCGAATTATGAAGGCAAAGTATTATCCCGATTGCTCTATTTTGGAGGCAAGTGTGGGTAGGCGGCCCTCTTTTGCATAGAGAAGTATTCATACTTCATGTGACCTTCTTCGAGAAGGATTAATATGGAGGGTGGGTAATGGTTGCAAAATTCGGATTTGGAAAGATAGATGGTTCCCAAACCCGTCCACTTTCCAAATTATTTCGCCACCGACTCATCTAGATTCAGAGGCAACCGTAAATTCCCTTGTTGATATGGACTCGAAGTGGTGGAATATCCCTCTTTTAGACTCTCTATTCACAAATGAGGAGGTAAAAAAAATCAAGGAGATTCCTTTGAGTTGCACAAATCAAGAAGACTCTCTTATTTGGCGGGGAACAAAGAATGAAATTTTTTTCGGTGAAAAGTGCATACCATATGCAAAAGGAGTTAGAAAGTCGAAAGAAGGCCACCAGTTCTTCTGCTATGGGGAGCAGCACCTTCTGGAAAAAATTATGGGCTCTACAGGTGCCTAATGTGGAGAATAATTTTTTATGGAGGGCCTGCAAAAATATTCTCCCGACCCGGGGAAATTTTTTTTAAAAAAAAGATAATTTCAGATTGTCTCTGCCCGGTCTGTGGTTTGGAGGAGGAGACGAAATTACATATTTTGTGGCAATGCCCATCTGCCATGGATGTATGGTCTATGGGTAATGCAAGATTTCAAAAGTGCTGCTTCTCTGGCAGCAATTTTTTGCAGTTGCTGGAGTTTATGTTCGGCAGGTGTGGCCCGGAAGACTTGCGGCAATTCTCAGGTATGTCCCGGAGAATTTGGCTGAGAAGAAACGATATGCTGCATGGTGGTACCTTTGCTCATCCAAAGGTAATTTTAGCACAAACGAACCAGGCCATTGTGGATTACGACTTGGCCCAGCAGCGTGAAACAGCAGCTCAATTCCCTCCGGAAGTACAAGCCACGCCCAGTACTCGAATTTGCTGGAAAGTTCCGATGATGGAGTGGGTAAAAGCGAACTGTGATGCGGCTACTGCTAGGCAAAAGGAGTGTATGGGGCTCGGAGTGGTTGTAAGGGATTCTTGGGGGAATATGATGGTAGCCAAATGTGTGAACCAAGCTGGATGTTTGGCACCGATAGCAGCGGAGGCGATGGCGCTTCTTTTGGCTATACGTCTGTGCAAGGAATTATGTCTCCCTCAAGTGCATTTTGAAGGGGACGCAAAGGCCATGATTGATGCTGTAAACTCGAAGGAGAAAGATAGCAGCTGGATGGGGCACATCATAGAGGACATAAAACTGGAACTCCAGGGATTCCAAAGGTGGCAGCTCACTTTTATTGGGAGGGAAGGTAACCATGTGGCTCACTTACTAGCCAAACATGCTATGGAACATCCCCATGAATGTTGTTGGAACGATGTACCCCCTGATTGTATACGTGAGGCTGTGCTCTCAGAGCAAGTTGCTCTAGATGCTTGAATTTTAATGAGAAGTCTGCAGTTTATCAAAAAAAAAAAAAAAATTGGTTGGAGGAAATTTCTGTCCATTATTATTATGCCAAACATAGTATAATCATTTACTTCATTTTAATATTTAAAATGCACCAACATTAACATGCATATATATATATATATATATATATATATATAAACTGAAAATGGACGACTTGGTAAGCAACATATGAGCTTCAATTGACCTGCAAATTGAACTTAATTAGTTTGGAGAAGGAATCTTATGGCCCTTCCAACGAACCGGGAACTCCACTAAATGAAGTTTTCCTAAATTTTAATGATATGTTGACCGGCAAGAGTGACAACTCTACCCATGGACTGGATATACAATTTGTCTATAAACAATATTCAAACTAAGTAATAACTTGCTCAAAATAATCAGCTTAAATTTGACAAACTCCATAGTTTATTTAATGTTGCCTTACATCATTGATATGTCTATATATATCATTGATCGTAGTTGAGCTTTAAAATGTGGAATTAAAAGTAATATCAACGGCATGTTTGTTAATGTAATTTGAAAAAGTATTATGATGTAATATAAATATACAAATTATTTTTGTATTTTAATAAGTGTTTACTGTTTTTTTGAGTTATTTGTTAATTTCATTAGAGATACTTGGTAGAAAACCCTCCACGCTATATATATTCCATGAAAGTGTTATTCAATGATCAATCCATGGAAAATTATGTCCCAAAACCTAAAGGTATGTTTAAAAATTAGGGAAAAATACAAGTTATTAGTTTTGCTCACTTTTCAATATTTGACCCCTTCGGTTTCTTTTTAAAAAAAAAAAAAAAAAAGAGAAAATTCATTTTACCCCCCTGAAGTTTTAGGGATTTTTCAATTTGAACCCCATAGTTTAAAAATTGGCAATATACCCTCCCAATGTTTCAAAAATTTTCAATTTAAACCTTCTGTTACTAATTTCCGTTAAATTTGACGAAATTTTTTTTTAAAAAGCCTGAGGGTAATTACTTAATTTTAGAGATTTCCGTCCAATTTGACGGAAATTAGTAACGGAAGGTTTAAATTGAAATTTTTTGAAACATTAGGGAGGTACATTGCCAATTTTTAAACTTTGAAGTTCAAATTGAAAAACTCCTGAAATTTCAGGGGGATGAAGTGAATTTTTCCCTTAAAAAATATATATATTCTCATGGTTAATTTTGTTATTTTTTCAATCAGTTTTTTTTTTTTTAAGGAATAAACAAAAAATGTGACAGAAATATCTAAGTTTTAGTGAAAAAATTAGAATTGAGGAGCTAATTTAAAAGTGAGAAAAACTCATGGCACTAACTTGCACTACGGCCAATTGATTGAAATGCAAAGATGATGCGTACTTAGAGGTCTTCATTAATCATCGAATAATTGAAGCACATCAAAAGGCAAAAGAGAAGCAAATATGGCAGCTCATAGCCTCATAGGCTTGCAAAACAGCAATACAACAATCTATGAAACAAGTTCGGGTGGAAGACTACCCTACGTACGTTTATTCATGATATTATAAGCATTGAAAATGTTATGTTATTATGATTTTAATGAAAGCCTGAAATTTTACCCAAAAAAAAAAAAAATACTTAAAATTATATTTCAAAACCCAAGTAGAAGTGGTGACCCATTTGGATTGGGAGGAAGAAATACAACTTACAAAAAAAAAGAAAAAAGAAAAAGAAAGCAGATATACCAACATGAGCCCCTAGTTAGGGGCGAAACTATGTGCTAGGATTCGTCCCCCCAAAATTTTTATAATTCTTTAAAAAAAATATGCATATTTTATGAATTTGTCCTTAAAAAAATAGTATATTTGTCCCCCCCCCCCCAAATTAACATATTATGCATTATTCCATTTGTATTTTTCTTAGCCATCTTCCTTACATCTCATTTTTCTTGCATTTATTTGTGTTTTTTTAGTGCAAAAATGTGGAATATGATGAAAATATCAGTTTTTTATTTATTTTTTGAGTGATTATTGTGCAGTCATTTGAGTTTATAATAATTATTTCTGGTACCATTTTTCTTGAACTCTATTGTATTTAATTTATTTTACTAATATATTATTTATACTATTATGTATTTGTGATGTCATGAGATTAAATTTACGACTTCTATTTTTTATTTTATATAAACACTCACAAACACACATATAGAGAAATTATATAAGTCAATATTCCCAACTTAAAAAAAAAAAAAAAAAATCTGTCCCCCGACTCCAGAAATCCTGGTTGTGCCCCTGCTGGTAGTTGTTGCTTTCTAGTAGTTGACGTTTCAATGGACACTACTTGTGTCTTTGGTCCCAATGTGGGAGGCTACTTTGGGATTAAGATCCCCTAGAATTTTAAAAAATAGTAGATTTTCAAATTACGCTATTTTTGTCGTTTTTAAGCATCAAAATTGTTGAAAAACACTACCTAATAAAATCGTGGTATGCTCCAGTTGAAAATTGAATATATTTTTCTCACGTCCTTGCCCTCTATGCGGTTAAAAAGCTTTGAGCAAAAAATTATCTTTTTATTTTATGAAGAAAAAGTGTCTCTACATATAAAAGTGAAGAGAAAGCCTTTTGGGAAGAAAATTCTTTTTGGTTACCTTCATAACATGCTACATTTTCAATAGGTAGCATTTTTCAAGCCTTTCGATACCTAAAAATATTTAAATTAATTACTTACTTTGAAAAATCTACAATTTTTAAAAAATTGTAAGGAATCTTAATCGAATATGTAATTATTTTTTCTCATGATCTAAGAAAGATGAAGGTCCACATTGCCTGCAGGATCTAAAATAATAAAGATTATATTAAGCGAAAATACCCATCGTCCATATAACTAATTTGACGCACTTATTATATAATTAAAAGAACTCTCTTTCTTTCACAATAAATATCCAACACCAAATATTGCTTTAATTTTGCACCAAATATGGAATACAAGCAACTAATACAAGTACTAGGATTTCGTTTGTATTCTTGTAATTTCACTTTTCCCTTCCCACACTTTGAATTTAAAAAAAATAATAATAAAATAAAATATCCAACACCAAATATTGCTTTATATAGTTGCACCAAATATGGGCCTCTAATACAAGTGCTCATGATTTTTATTTTTATTTTTAAATATTTTAAAGATAATTTAGCGATGATCCAAAGTTATTGCTAAAGGTCTTAAAGTGGTTGTTTTTACTATTAACGACCATAAGAGTCGTCGCTACAATAGTCGCAAATGCTCCTAAAATAAAGATGAAAATATTTATAATGAGACGACTTGTCACTACTATTATCACGATATCAACGATGACATTCTGTTGTTACTAATATTGATCCTACAAATGATGACTCAAAATGTCGTCCTTAATGATATGTATGTTAGCAACGACAATTTTGTGTCGTCGCTATTAAGACACGCATCAGCGACTACACTGTTGTCACTAGCAACAGAGATTACTGTATTGTTGTCCTTTTGTTTTTATTGTAAATGAAGGTAAAATGTGACATTACGAGGCAAGCTCTGTTAATTTGAAGAACAACCAAGCTGAACCAGCAATAGGGCGTGCAGTGCAACACTAACTACATGGAAGACGAAAATTTTGAGAGACGACACTAATTTCTGTGCTTTTTTTATTTATTTTTTTATTCTCTTTGAGAACCTATAGGGTATTAATTATATTAAACCTCTTAATTAATACTTTAATTTTATATGCTTATGTAAATTAAGTGGTTAACAAATTAATGGGCTCTCTCGACTTTCGGCCAACCTTCATTATTTTAGGTAACAACAACTTTAGGTGTGTTGTTCCATCTTTCGTGGATTATATATATATATATTATACGCACTTCAACAACCTAGATTTGGAACTGATTACCTTTTTATTAATATTCTTATTTAACTCCACTACATCGTACAGTGCCCCTTCTATATTCACCCACTCATATTTTATATATGCCCTAATTACAAAATGAATGGGAAATGGTTTTAAATTAATAGGTATGGCTGATGTTCGACATTATCCATTAACACTTAGGGTTCGGGTCAAAATGGATTGACCCAGTTGGACACGGTTTAAATTCATGTCAATCCGATTAACCCAAAATTAACTATGCATAACTCATATAATTAATGTATAATTTTGTTTTTCTTTTTCTAAATGTGCTTAACGTAGTTTCTTATTTGGGCACTCTGCACATGTACGTATATATATATATATTAAAACCAAGCTTCCAAGAAAGATACAATATGTAAGAGCCGATTCTTTTCTTTTCTTTTATTTTTATTTTGTCTCATTTACTTCGAATTTTTTTTAAAAAAACGAATGAGTAGCAGCAGGATTTGAATTATATATATAATATCCAAATGAAGGCGCAATTAATAATTAGGATTTGAATTATATATATAATTAAGATTAAGTGTGTCTATTAACAATGACTACGATGAGCTAGGCGGTCGATAAAAAACGCCTATCACTTTTCTAACAAATATATTTTCATACTAACGTCAATTTTTCTTTTAGTTCTCATCTTTTAAATGACACGATTCATTTGCCGAACCACCATGGTCCATCGATGCGTTTTACTAATTAAGATATTGGGTAGCTCTTGTAACTTTTTTCCGCATTTGATTAAAAAATAAATAAATAAATAAATTAAGATATTGGGTGGCTTTCTAATTGCCAAAGAGTTATACAATTATTCACACTTATTTTCATACCAACGACGACAAATGTTGCATATTTTATGTTTTTGCAAATTCATGCTACTAAAGAAAAGGCAAATCCGGTTACCAAAAAACTTCAAAATCATACTTTGGCTAAAGGCTAATATATTCGTGAGACTTAATAGTAAAACATTCACTTTGGCTCGAAACTTTATCTTAATCCATTATTTTTTCCATCGTCTTCCACGTGGAGCGCCAGATGCATGTTGTACTCATGTCATATTCGCTCGATATAATTAAAATCTTATAAAGAGCCTAACCAACAAGTCAACAACTAAGATGGAAAGTTAGCAATATTAATTTCTGGTTCACAATATCCATAATTCAATAATTAGAGTTGGCATGGCATTGAAGAGATATTATAGTATTGGCTAATTAATAAAAAGCAAATTAAGTGCGCTATGATGGCCGCTTAATTGTCTTTGTTTAAAGAGTTTTTGTGGGTTTTGAAAGCATTATGGGTAGGGGTGTCAAAAATTACCAGAAAACTGGAACCTGGAAACTGGGAACCCCGTTTTTACCGGGCTAACGGAACCGGGTGCATATTAAATTCATATATATTAAGTATATATATATATATATCATACTTTACGTTAACTGGTTACCGTAACCGGGGTCCCAGTTTCCGGTTCCGGTTGCCCAAATCAAAGAACCGGGTACTCCGATTCTAATCCTGTTTTGGCCAAAAATCGAAAAGAACCGGGTACTCCGGTTCCGATCTCCGGTTTTGGCAAAAAATCGAAAAGTTGGACCGGGTTGACGGGGAATATATATATATATATATATATATGGGGTAAGACAATGAGCCTTTTTCTTAAAGAATGTGCAAATAGGAGCATTATTAACACTAAAGACCACTTCAAAAAAAACACTAAAGAGTAAAGACGGAATGGGACTATGGGAGGTTGTTGATGTTATGATTTATTAGGTCTTGGAACCTTTTTTTTTTTTTTTTTTTTTTTTATGGTTGTGTACTGCAATATTAATTTGGTATTGCTGTTTTTTCTTAGGTTATTTCCAAACTTGGGTTGTTGAATAATCAAATATATGACGCCATGGTTAAAATCTTAACAAAAATGTTTTTATTTTTTAAAAAATAATATATTATGAATTTTAAGGCCGGGTTTGCTTGGGCCGGTTGAGCTATAGGTCACCAATAATCAAGTCCAAATAGCTAGACTCCATATTTTTTTGGGCCCAAGAAGAAATCTTTCGAGCTGGACAGGCCCGGCTTTCCTTACTCCACAGTGGTATATATATATATATGACTAAAAAAAAGAAGAAGAAGTAATGATAATCCCCTTATTTATGAAGAAATAATAAAAATTAAAAAAAGTTTACCATACATTAATCATTAATTCTTATGGACCAATATTTGGTGTTTCAGTAATTTATTAAAACACAAATCAAATTATCTTTTGATCACCTCCAATGAGAAGATGACATGTGACGTCCCATCGAACACCAATTTAGTTTCATCCTGTTAATTATTTGGTGAACTCCATGATCCAATAACCAGAAGCACAGCAAGCAACTCGGGAAGTTGAAAAACCAGCTGCTAAGGCCAAGGCCTTGAACTCAATCTCCGTCCTTTCTTTTCCTCCAATCATACTAGACATAATATTGTCATACTGCGAAGCAAACCTACCCACGAGGGTCGTCTCCGGAGCCACAGACACAAATGGATCAATCACAATTACCTTTCTGCCCTCCCCCAACGCTTTGTAGCAATTCCTTAGTATTTTCAAGCATTCCTCATCTTCCCAGTTATGGAGTATTTGCTGTCAAGAAAACCAGTTTAATTAGTTATTTTACCCTCCAATTTGTTAGGGTTATCTTACATCGATTGTAGAAGGGCCTGGTGGTCACTTTATAAGTGTGAGTGAAAGTCTCACCTCTTAAGCTTACTTTTTGAGTTGAGATATGCCCAAGACCACCCAACACTGGTATCAGAGCCCAGGTTTACCAACAAGTCTCAGCCCAATAGTTTACGGGAGAAACGGGTTGTCGCTGCTCCGACCTAGGGCCCGATGTGTGAGGGGAAGATTGTTGGGGTTATCCCACATCAGTTGTTGAAAGGGCTGATGATTACTTTATAAGTGTGAGGGAAAACCTCACCTCTTTAGCTAACTTTTGGGGTTGAGACAGACCCAAAACCACCCAACACAATCGAATTTGGCAAAAAACTTTGTACTCACCTTCAACATTATGGCATCACCTTTCGGAACTTCTTCAAACATACTGCCTCCAACATGCTCTATGCCTGCATCATGCATGGATGGATGATGAGACATGTAACCGTTAAATATTTTTATTTTTTAAATCGCACGTTTTAAGTTTGAAAACACAATACGAACCAGTATAAGACGGGGCATTCCTTAATGGTCCGGGCAAATCGAAGTTAATGCCCTTAATGGAAGGGTAGTCGGAGATGATCAAGTTGAGGGTGGAGCCGACTCCGCCACCGACATCAACTAATGATGAAAGGCCCTCAAAACCCTTGTATTTTTTGAGAATTTGTTTCGTGATAAGGGTGGAGTGTTGACCCATTGCCTCATCGAAAGCCTCTCCGAATGTAGGATCTACTACGTTGTCGTACTCATAAATCGGCATTCCATGGGTTTTCACGAATGCCAAGCCACCTTCAAGCACCGCGCCCTTCAACTGGAAGCTAACAAGAGTCCAAAGAAATTGAAAATAAATAAATAAATAATAATAATAAAATTACTCAATAACGCTACGAGATTTAACTCATGGCGAGGGGGGGGAGGGCGTAAGAACCACCATGGATTCACTATATATGATTCAGTTTGTATTTTCATATTATAATTAAGGGAAACTTTACTTACCCTTTCCAAACTTTCGAGTTTTTTGCAGACACTTTCCATTATTCAAAAACTCACTTTCATGTATCCAATTTCAATCTCCTTTCACTTTCCCCTTTCCGTTAGGATTTTGCAGTTAAATCAAACGGTCAAATGAGTAAAAGACCTTTATACTCCTAATTTTTTTAAAAAAATTTCAAATTTACCCTTATTTATAAATAAAAAATTATGAAAAACTTCACTTATCCCCCTTGAACTTACACGTCTTTTGCAAACACCCCCCAATCTTCAAAGTCTCTCACTTTGGTGTATCAAACTTTCATTTCGTTCCAACTACCCCCTACCATTAGATATTGGAGTTAAATCAAATGGTAGAATGAGTAAAAGACCTTTATACCCCTAAATTTTTTAAAAATCTCAAATTTACCCTTATTTATAAATAAAAAATTATTATTATAATTATTATATTAAAAAACAAAGTGACCTATACTTGTGACCTTCCGATGGGTTACTTGGTGACCCACCGAGGTCTTTCAAACTGTTAGAATGTAGTGCTGCTCTAATTTGTGAAAGTGTAAGGAGCGAATAGAACACCGATGAACCTACGGGTCAAGAGTTTTTTTTTTAATAAAAATAAGGGCATTTTAGGAATTTCATACCCCTCCGTTAGGATTTAACAAAAAATCCTAACGGAATGTGGTAACTGAAACGAAACAAAAATTCGATACACCAAAGTGAGAGACTTTGAAGATTAGGGGGTGTTTGCAAAAGGTGTGTAAGTTCAGGAGAGGTAAGTGAAGTTTCTCCAAATATTATAATTATTATATTAAAAAAAATAAGGGCAAGATTGGAATTTCACACCCCTCCGTTAGGATTTCACAGAAAATCCTAATGGCATTGGCAAAGTGGAAGGAAATGAAAGTTGGATACATCAAAATGAAAGTTTTTGAACAATTGGGAGGTGTCTGTAAAAAACGCAAAAGTTTGTAAGGGGTAAGTGAAGTTTCTCTTATAATTAACTTACTAGTGTATTTCATTAGATAAAAGATTAGATTAAGCCTATTTAAAACAAAAAAACTCATAAAAAGCTTTAAAAAAACAACAAGCCCATATAAATTAAGGCCATATATAGTAGTTATAAATAAATAAAGACAACAAAAGGCTAAAATTACAAAATAGATATTACGAGCAATATTTAGTCAAGAGTGCAATTATGGGTGAATTCCGCCCCTCATAAAGTACAAATGAGGATGTGGAATAAGGTTATTATCCGCTCATATAATGTGGTTTAATTTACATGCCTACTTTCTACGCAGTGAAGGATTTGGTTGAGTTCGATCAGAGGGAGTCGACCGATTTAATACAAGTATAAACCCTGGCCTAGGGATGAAATTAGTGATTTAGCAACCGAAAAAGAAAAAAAAAAACAAAAAAAACCTTCATTTTGCCTTTGCTGGGATTTGGTAAGGTATCATTTATTAAACTATTGAAACCAAATGATCGATTATGGTGTGATTACACGTAAGTGTTAAACTAATGATTAAGTAATTAAATTTACTTCTTCCTATCAGCTTAAGCTTTTGGGATAACTGATGGTTTAACATGGTATCAAAACCTACCATAGAACGAATAGGACTCACACTACTTACTCCATGACAAGGACCAGAAAAAATACTGTCTTGCATGTGTGTTGATGAATAATCTCACATTGCATGTGAACAAGATCTTGGGGATATTTATAAGAAATAGACAACTCTCTCTTATTTAACCGGTCTTATGAGATGAGTTAGGCTTCTGAATTTTTTCATGGTATCAAAGCCAAAGGTTCTGGGATTGAACCTTAACTTCGTCAATTCACCCATCATCTATTAAAAGTGAGTTTGCTTAAGTTTTTGAGATAACTAGTAGTTTAACAAAAAGTATATTCGTACCAGAAGTTCATGACAACTTGGTGGCGAGATAAAAGTGAAAATGGGGCCAGCGACCCTCTATCAACGCTTCTAACGAAGCAGTTCCCGGCAAGCGTAAGCCCGTAACGTCTCTGAACCTCGCCATCATCGAGAGTGTGCACAGAGCAAGTGAGAAGAGAGTAGGAAGCAAGCAGATGCAGCATGCGGTCCAGCACAACAGGCGCATGAGGATTGCGAGTTGGAAGGTAAGAGGCGATAGTATAAGGCGAGAGTTGCACGTCGGGGCCTGCTTTGCTAATGATCTCCAGCACTTTGAGCTCTATGCATGCATTCAACACCATTGGGAAAATGAAAGAGCTACATAATACGCCTGCATACATAATTGCTTCATCTTCGTCGTCCTGTCTACTAGTACTCTGCTTTCCTGTAAACTCCATTCTCAGTACTCTATATAAATTTTACGTGATTCTGGATTTATTTATTTATGTAATCAAACTAATCTTATTTATAGAAGCTATGCACGTTAAAGGCTAACAATATTGTAAGATTAAGACATATGCCTAACTTGGCTAGGTTGTCTTTCAAGTGGTCAAGCCACCATTTTGACACCAAACCACTCAACTCACCTTTTGTTTAATTTTCATTGTTGCCATGATTTGGACTATTGATTTAAAATAAATGGTCCAAAAAATGGATTGAGATCCCCTAGAATTCTCTTTAAATTTGAGATTCTTAAATTCATAAATTGCAACCGTTCATCTCATCTAAACGTCTAAAATAAGCCATGTTTCAGTATTTAAGAAGGAAACATGGCTTATTAAATTTATTGAGGGTAGCTTCCTCATTAAATTTTCTCATTAGATACTGAAACATAGCTTATTTTAGACTCCTAGATGAGATAAACAATTGAGATTTATGAATTTGAGAATCTCAAATTTAAAAAGAATTCTAGAAAATCTCAATCCCCAAAAAATTCCTATTAATTGCACCCGTACAATGTAAGTTAGGTATACGTAATTTTTATGAGTAGTGAGCACAACTACCAACCTTGCTCACGACACATTGATAAGGAGTTCTAGGGTTGGTAGAAAGAGAAGTGAGCACAATTACTAATTGTTAACAATAATACGTTGAGATTTATGAATTTGAAAATCTCAAATTTAAAAAGAATTTTAGAAAATCTCAATCCCAAAAAAATCTTATTAATTGCACCCATACAATGTGAGTTAGGTATACGTAATTTTTATGAGTAATGAGCACAACTACCAACCTTACTCGCACCACATTGATAAGGAGTTCTAGGGTTGGTAGAAAGAGAAGTGAGCACAATTACCAATTGTTAACAATAGTATGTTGAGATTTATGAATTTGAGAATCTCATATTTAAAAAGAATTCTAGAAAATCTCAATCCCAAAAAAATCTTATTAATTGCACGTGTATAATATAAGTTAGGTATACGTAATTTTTATGAGTAGTGAGCACAACTACCAACCTTACTCGCACCACATTTAGTGGCGGAGCCACGTTACCCCACGGCACCCCCAAGGATTTAATTGTTTTATTTTTATTTTTAACCCACTGCACCCTCAAAAAAAAAAAAAAAAAAAATCTTTTTACAATTTTACCTACCCATTACTCAAGACACAACAACCATTCTCCCGCACCCCCATTTAACCCATGGCAATTTAATCCACTGCCACCCTTCTCCTGCACCCCTAAAAAAAAAGAAAATCTCTAAGACGCTCTCTCTCAGACTCTCTCTAGTCTCTTCGTAAAGTGCAGTTCTAGACACCTTTTTTTTTTTTTTTGGTATTTTTGTCTTTTTGATATAGTGTCGACATGTTACATTTCTAATATATCAATTTGAGCACATATTTATGAACTTTTATAGAAGTTTTTTGTGATGCATATATATATATTATGTGAATTACCAAATTTTTAGGGTGAAGAAAATTTTTAAGACGCCAAAAAAATTTTAACGGTACCCCTAATATAAAATGGCTGGCTCCGCCACTACTGACCACATTGATAAGGAGTTCTAGGGTTGGTAGAAAAAGAAGTGAGCACAATTACCCGTTGTTAACAATAGTGCGTCCCCCTTCCCTAGCTATGAGCATAAGATATTCTTGGGGGAAGATTCTATCTAAGAGTTTGGCTAAGAATTAATTAAGGAGAGTAGTATATATGTATACATTTTGACAAATAAATATCCATTGAACTAGATTGTGCGCCGTAGAATTGATAGTGCTGCTAGGTGGGGTACTCTATTCCATGTAATCTCTCTTCTTCCTCCTTTCATATAGTTTTACTTTGCTTTAAAATAAATAAATAAAAAACCTACCACATGCTTGAGAGGAGGGGCATACTTAAATAAGTGGTCGATTTTGTAGTCCCTGTATTTTCCTAACAAGAGACAAGAAACAGGAAAGAATGATTCGTGGGAATTATGGACAATGAATACTTTTATGTCTAAGTCTGGAGTAATTCTAGGTGGCTTATTTGTGTCATATTTGTATCCTACTAAGAATGATGTGGCTATTAAAATCACATTTTGATCAAAATTCAATAATAATGAATCACAAGCTCAATGGTGATTTTAATAGCCACACCATTCTTAGTAAAACACAATTAGGCCACCTAAAATTACTCCTAAGTTGGTGAGGATTATTTATAATTACACTTTTCTTTTATTTTTTTCAATTGATTAGCCTTTAATCCACTAATATTCCATTGGGTGGAATTTTTGTGCATTCCCATAGCACTTCCGACTTCCGTAGATTTGATCTTAAGGCATGGCCGTAGTCTTTAGGTATGGTATTTAATGAATTGAATGATTGATTATTCATTTATTTTTTATGAGCAACTTTTAATTAAGACTAATAATTTTTTACATAATCTGTAAATTTAACACAAACTCAACATGAAATTAGTGAATTAGAATTGTGAGGTATAATCTATTTAATTCAATAGATCGGGTTAGAAACGACCTTATATAATCAAATAAATACCAATACCTCAACAAAACCCGAACCCGACACACGACAATTAGTACTAACAATTTATGACACAAATCCTACACGAAATTCATGAATTAGAATTGACATATATAGTTTTATACAAATGCCTTCACATTAAAATGACCCAAACTCGACAAGCAAACACGAATTGTCAGCTTTTCTTTTGGTAGGACAAATGCGAAAGTTATTGGGCTCTAGATTAAGATATCTCTAATTTCTGTTCCAAGGCCACAGAACTTGACTCACATGGTATTGATTTATTTATTTTTTTCAGAGCACATGGTATATAAATTATCACACAAAATCCCATATTGAACCTTTAGATCTTTGCGTTGGGTTGACAAAGTCGCCCAAGGAATTTATCCTCATAATATATAAGGAAAAGTATTATTTGCACAGCTCCAATGTGAGAATATGCAGTTAAACAAAAGTGAACCAAACAATGTTAAAGAGAAAGAAAGGAAAGCAAGGGGGGCAAATATTGTATAGCCAAAGGGAGCCTTACAATGTTCAAAACCTTTCACATTTCACGGTGCATACGTTTTATATCCTTCATTCTTTCTGATCTTTAACAAAGAAGAGGGGTTTTTGTAAGCTCCTGACAAGTAACATAAAACATCCTATAAATCTGACTTTCAGTAACCTTGATCCTGATATGATTATCTGGTATTTTCACTGCCGCTAAATAGTCCTTGCTTTTGGTTCAAACAGACATGATGGATGGCCTTGGCTGATGCTAAGGCAGAGTCTCCTCTCTTGACTACTTTCTCGAGCTCTCCAACCTTCTCTGACAGCAGCCTCACATTTGCGTTGGTGGAATGGACCAATTTGTTTGCATTTTCCAGAGCAGAGCATAACTACCAAAAAAACAAAAGTGGGAAAGTTTAGCAACATTGTCAGAATAAAGAAAAACACTTTTTTTTTTCTCAAGGAAACAGCATTCTTCAAACAGCTCGAGGGTGTAGAACAAGACAATGTCTCAAGTTTCATGTGGCGTAACACATGTTTGTGTGAAAAGCTATCAGCTGTGAAATGATTGCAAGTTTTTTTGTGTAAAGCCCAAATAACAACCCCCCCCCCAAAAAAAAAAAAAAAAAAACCAGGTATACTACCCTGACTTCAATTTCACCTTTAGGGTTAGAGCCGTCCATGAGTGGTCTGTGCCAGAGAGCGCCTCATTCAAGCGGTCATAGTCTTCCTGAAGCAAGATCAATGGAATTAGATGCTTCTTGCAGTAGAATCTATATATACTGGAGATAGTGAATAAAAATTGGGAAGAAAGTATCATTTCTGGTAGATTTGAAATGCTTACATTTCTGATCAGCAATTACTAGGATTACCGTTACTTCAGAACCAACATGTGAAAAAATAAAATTACAGGATCAAATTTGCAACGCAAAGCAAAGTTAGTCTACTCTGGAGTTACAAGGCATTCCATGCAACACACGACTCTCCCATATATTTATTATTTAGAAATATGGAGCTTTTCAAATTAGTGTTTGAGACCCAATACTTTGAGATGTAAACCATAAATACTTCAGTTATTTATTGTTATGTATACCCGGTGGCGGCAATGAAATTGAGAATATAATCCTTAAATTAGAAAGCCTATATATATATATATATTTGATAAGTAATGAAATTAGAAAGCCTATATTCAAAAATAAGAAAATGGTGAATAAATGGGATAGCTACACTCCTAATACTTGTTATCATCCCACAAGCCACAGTAAGTTCACTTGTCCAAAGTAAATGAGCTGTTGAGAAAGACTTTAAACTTTTCAGCTGTAATGCTTGTTACAGAGCATCATATTGGATAGAAATCTTCATGAATGCCAAAAGGTTCTTCAAGGTAGCACTAACACTTTACACATAAGGAGTGGCAAGATGATTTAACTTAAAAGACCCACAAGGAAAAGAGGAAGGCTAGAAAGAGTGAGTAGAGGGTATGAGCACAATGGCCTATAAATAAACCAAAGATAGGCTCCACATAGAGCTGATGGCAAATAAAATCACCATATCATATCTAGTGGTTGGAAATAGGCATTAGCTTGTGTATAGCGTTTAGAATCTGAAGAAATCCACAAAATTAACACAATTAAACTTGGTATTCTGCTTTACTTACATCAAATTTTTTATTTTTTTAACAAGATAAATAACAAGCATTAAAAGATTAAATATCCAAAACTAATTTTCAAGCAATAATAAATAGGAAAGAAGCACATACTTAAAGTATAAAGAAACTGTCTCCATATTTAGCTTCCATAGATAACCTCAAAATACAATACCCATAAATATCCCTAAAATAACATCAATCAATTTGCTATTTGGTCCTTCAAATGTTCAGATAAATTAGATTCCCTCTTCTACTCAAAATAACTTGAAACAAGTATTGAAACTCCATTTTTTATGAAGAAAGTTTTATTTTGTCCCAACCCAATTGTCTGAGCCGTATCATGGCCGATACGTGTCGGACGTAAATACTTCAGCCATTTTGAAGTAACCCTGCTTTCTAGGCCAAAAGAAACTCTCTTCAAGTGCGTAGATCACTATCAAGATTTGTGATTCATTTTACAATCTGAGAGCACTAAGCAATCACAAATAAGTAATAACTCGGATGAATTGTGCCATCCTACCAGTTCAGTTTAGCTGAGTGCTACAGATGGCAAATGAAACTCTTACTCCAGTTAATTACTAAAGGACAATGTTAAGAATATATTGCTACAATTCCAAGCCATCTTTCAGAGGAGGAGATCATTTAGGACAATTAATTAGTCTAGACCAGTTCTTCTTTTGACTCCTACCAACTTAGTTTTTTCCTTTTTCTTTTTAACAAGACCACTAGAAATCAATTTGACCCGAAACTACGAACCCCATATGAACAAGCTCAGAGTGCTTCCTTAAATTCCAGCCATTGTTTTCCAATTTTGCATCATAACCTTTAAAAGTTCCTTATCCGTTAACCAATCTTCTGATTCGAGAAGATTCCTTTGCAATTGGAAAATTGGTTCGACTTTCCTAATGGGTACTCCCTAAGATCTAGTATAATAATAAGTTCACACAAATTGAGAGCTAAACGAACGGAAATAATAATAATAATAATAATAATATAATGAAGTTGAACGGGAAGTGAACCTGGAAGAGCTTGGTGAGGTCCAATGCTTGCGCTTGAGGGGTGTCAATGGGGCTGGAAATGGAAGAGGAAGACGATGAGAGAGGGGTTTCATGGTGGTGTGGAGGATCAGCACCGTCCGATTCTCCAAGATCGCTGAGCAGATCGCCTATGCATAGAAGCGGCCCTCCTATTCCTTTCATCTTTCATTACGCAACTTGAGTTTTCCCTTTCGAGTTGCACCAAATTTATACCTTAGCTTAGCTGGGTAAGCATTGGGCTTCCGCCACAGGCCCACGGTAATTTCTTCAAAGCAAGGCCCATTAAAGGGTGCAATGGATCGGGCCGGGTCTTGGATCGAAGTTGAACCGGGGGAGCCCCTAATCACATTTTGTCAGCGGAGAGTACCATCTTCGTCTTCCTCACTCGGGTTTTGATCAGGCAAGCTTCGAACCTTGGATTATTTCGCAGGTCCAAAGGGGTTTTCAGAGATTTGCTTCGGATTTGGTAGGTTTGAGGGCTTTGGCCTTTTGGGTATTACTTGAAAATTTCTCACCTGCTCTTTACATCGACTTCAGTTATCGAAATTCCATAATCAGAAAAAAGTTTACATGTACTATACAGTTTCATGATTGTTCTTAATCACAATGACGAGTGAAACAGGTTGAAGAGTGGGGAAATGGGAGGCGAAGAGACTGTCAAGCAGCTCGAAGACTGCTCAGTTTCCAAGTCGGTATTTTTCTTTCACATTTTTTTTGCCTTTTTTTTTGCCTTTTTTTTTTCTATTTATCTCTCTTGCTATGTTATGGTGTTGAATTAAGAGTTCTCTCTAGTAATACAGCAAATGGGGATTGAAAATTGTGATGCTTTTCTACTTAACCTCAATTTTGGCGTAGTTGAGATTGTTTGTTGGGTTCTAGTTGATGACATTTTTGGCGTAGAGGTGTGTAATAGGCTTTCCTAAATCTCTTTATAACCTAGATTCTTAAGCAGGTTCTTCCCATTTTGTGAGTTATATTTTAATGTTATGTTACCCATTCTTGATGAGCATAAGTGTAACGAAGAGATCTGTTTGTGTTTATTTGACAAGTACAATCAATCACATAGCTATCTGCAAGTCATTCAGATATTTTGAGCTGTGCATATCTTGAACATCTAAGTAACCAAGTATGCTACTTATCTAAAATTCCATCATTGAAGTTCTTTTTTTTCTTCTTCTTCTTTTTGGTGGGGGCAGAATAAATCAGGAATTTTGCTTATGACTCACACCTTATTGATTTGCATTCAATTGTTTAACATAATAATTTCCAGAGTTATATTGGTGCTTCTCATTTCAATTGTTTTGATTCCTTTGTCCATCTATGATCTTGGAAGGAAGAAAAAAAGAAATTCTGTCAAACTGTTTATTTCCAATCCTTGCAATTTTGCAAATATAGCTTCATTTTATAAAGTCACATCTCAAGCTTCTCTTTGACACGATAGATGAACATCTTTTTGTTGTTGTTGCAGTTGGCATGTTGTTTGTTTTCTTTTAGTTATGTAATCCTGTATTTGCTCAAGAAAATAAAAGTGTTTTAATAGAAATATGAGTGTTACTGAATGTCAAATGTTTGCAGCGCACTAGGCACATGGGTTTTTTCAGTGGCAGGGGCTTTGCTAGCAATTCCAGTGGGTATAAAACGGAAATCTCTAGCACCCCTTGTGTTCTTTGGCACAACTGGTACCATGCTTGATATTATCATGGGAATCACTGCTTGTGAAAGAGAACATGCGGAACGCCAAATGAAGCTATTAGAAGCTCGAAATTCTGCAGCTGAAGCTTCTCTTGCCGAGACAGCAGCGGATTCCTGATCTGAAGCTTATATTCTCATATGCCTCATGTTTGGTAGCTGTCAGTTTGTTCAACTTGTTTGGCTGTAAAAGATGAATAGTTCTTGACAGTCCTTTGGTGAATTGGTATTTGTTTTCCTTTGTTTTGATTTCTCACTGTTCACTTGTTCATCACTTCAAATATCACTCTACAGTTGTTTGTGGTACAACTCCAACTATTTATCAGCCGCAAATCTATTATCAGTCAATAACACAAACTTCTTGTTCATTTTTCATTGATTTCTTTGGAGACTCGGAGAAGGGGCCTGGTTTGTTAGGTTGAAGATACGCTTCTATAGGTGGTTTCTACACATTCAGTTCACCTTAGCTTTGCAGCAAAGTTGTGAGGTTGCAAATTGAGATAAGTTAGCTTTTTCTGCGATTTGTTTTTAAATCGCATTTTTTAGTCTGCAAAGTTGCGATGCCAAATGTACTCGAAGTTGAACATTTGACACAAGAAAATCATTTTTATTCGCTTAAAGAAAACTGTATATCTTCTTTGAAGATCTCCAAACACTTCCCCTTGTTCATATTTTGATTTGCAAGACTGGGTAATTAAAACGAAAACAATGTAACATTTATTCCTCAATTGCAGGTATGAAATGTACATCGGATCATTTTGCTCTGAAGCATGGCATTGACATAGAAACCATTTCAAACCTCCCGTTTGCCCTATCTAAACTAGCATTTACAGTAACTTCAAATTTCAAAGGAGTGTTTTTTCCTTGTTGCAACAACAATTTCAGAAAAATTAACCAAATCGAATAGAAGTTCATCTTTTTATCACAATGGTGATTTTCCTTCCATTTGAGATTCTTATGTGCATATGAAGAATCAGAACCTTGAACATCTTTTGGATTAGGGTTCCAGTCATGGCTTTGCCCTCTATAGCATAAGTAGACTCTTTCAGCCTTGATGTTTCCAAACAAGACTTCTGCAGCCTTGTTCCTGACGAGGAGGGGCAAGTATTTTGATTCATCCCATACGTATAACTGCATTTGAAGGCAGAGATTAGCACTTACCATGTTGAATACAGAGGAGAACATGCAAAAAATAACAAAATCTAAAGTAGTTGCCAATTACAAGATTATTGTTGACAATGAAGAAGAATCTAAAACAATGTTATTACAATAAATTCAATTCAGATGTTTGCACGGTTTTTCTTTAGGTTGTTTCTTGAAGAGACGAGTGGGGAGAATGCCCGCAACAAAAATTGGCGACTCATGAGCCATTAAAATATAAGAAGGAACTAAGGAGATAAATCGAATAAATCTGTCATCCGGCCTATGTAATGATTTCCTCTTTCTGAAATTGAGGCAAGAGCAATCTACCACGTAGAAGGGAGGCAAATACCAATTTCTCTTGCGAGCCAAAAATAAAAGGAAAAAGCCAACCCGCACATGCATGTATGCATAACAGATACTCCCAGAAGAAAAGGCAGAGAAAGAACTTCAGTTGTATCATGGTTTAGGGTGTGATGGAATGCCAAAGTTCCAATCTTAAGTCCTAACCTCTGAATATTAAATCTCCATGAAAGCATGGGCTTTCTAAATCACCATGTCATCAAGATTTCAAAACACTATCTTTCAAGACCAGGAAGTAGTATAGAAATCACCATTCATGAAGCTATGTACTTCAAGGAAGTACTACTGAGAGGCCCAAAATATAATAACCACATAAGGAAAAAACATCATTAAACCAGAAATCACCATTTTCGAAGCTATGTATAAAGGAAGTAATCGTGTAAGGCCCAAAATGTAATAATAACATAAGCATTTAACATCATTAAACCAGAAATTCCACCTGCACACTAGGTCTATCAAACAATCTTAATACCATAATAATAACATAATAGTCTGTCCATTGTTTATTGATTAAAATGTTGCAAGTCCATTTTTTCGGAAGATTTTAGGTTCTAAAACATTTGTCTTCATACCAAGTGATGGACTGATCCCCTCCTCTTTTCTGCTTGGTTATGGATACATTGTTATTTCAGGGATTTGAGAAATACATCCTCATGTTTTTGCAACTCATGTATTTTGCAGTTCTCCACATTAACGAGCATTAAGTTAGTTGATATCAATTAGTCCTTGTCTAGCTCTACTGAATAAATCTGAAGTACTTAGTACTTTCCCTCTCACCATTTCAGTTAGAGAATGTAAATTACTCCAAAATGATTTTGTTACATGCGAAGTGACAAGATACTGTGAAGATAGGTGGAGAGTTTAATTCAGTGCATGGGATAAACATGGATAACCCCAGTGAACATACGGTTTTCCTTCAAGAATAAAAGTTGTGGCATTTTCATTATATTTATGAGGACAGAAAATTAGGCAAATCACAACAAGTGCAAGAACAAATCCATACCATAAAGGGTCTATATATCAAGCTTACTGCATGAAGACGGTCTGAACTTTTTGAGCAATAGAGTGGAATGGTGTTTTGCTCAAACATGGACCTGCTTCAATAAAAGGTAAAAGGCATTCAGTGATCGTACTGATTGCCATTGCAACAAAGGAGACTATAATCTTCCATACCTATACTCCAAATTCAACGGGGAACCACACAGCTGGCAGCCAGTGCAAATGAGATCCTCCGCTAAACTATCATCTCCAGTTCTATATAATCTCCTGCTGAGAAACATCTTTTCCTCCTCGAAATCACCAAGAGCTATCTGGATAAATGGCAGAAAAATTTCCCCAACCGATGCATGAAAAACTGCCTTGCAGGAGTTTGTTAGACATGATACCTCTGAAAGGGAAACACAGTCCCTAGATTTTCTCTCTTCCACCACTTTCCAGTTTCTTGAAAAATGCCTCTTTTTCTGTGCAAGTTGTTATCAGTAATTCGTCCAAATATTTAGATGATGCAGTCGAACATGGAGATCAGATATATGAAATGAAGATGCATCTGAATACAGAAAAATCACCGAAAGCAAATAACTCACTCCTCACCCAGGGTCTACATGCAACAGAAAAGAGATAAGCTTTCCCATTAACAATAGGGGTATCAAGGTTTTATATGTATAAGCATTTAGTATGATGGCATAATCCTTCAAATAAAACTAGTATCTGTCTGTTGTAAAAATACTACTGATACCCTGCACAATTTTGAGCTTATATGCTAACTGAAAGCTATTTCAAGAGGGAAAGAATGTAAGTTCATGGAGGAATCTGTCTTTACCTAGATAATGGATATGTGTACGTAATAAGACATGATAAGGAAACATAATATTACCAAAAATTAAATGTGAAATTAAGAAGCAAAGGGCACAGCATGCGACTCTACTCACTGTGCATTATAAGTGAACTGAAGTGACAATTGAAGACTAGAAAAAGAAGCCAAGCATAGAAAACAGAGCCACAAAGTGGGGAAGCATATACAGAACATAAAGCAGCAAAGATGGGAAATTTTATGTGCATGCAATAGAAATCACTTGGACACAGCTCAACACATGTTCATAGCCACTAAAAGTGTAGAAGAAAACATTTTACATAAAATTAGTTCATTTAAAAGTAAGTCTGCATCCATGTTCCACAAGCAACAGTTACATATTATTAGCCATGTCAAAAGACTGTGAAAGTTGAAAAGGCAGCAAACATAGAAGGGTAAAGAGAGTACTTGATAACTGTGCAAGTCAATATTGCAAAGAGTGGATCCAGCTTGCTGCACCCATCCTATCACCTTCCTAAGCTTTTCCTTTGTTGTTATCCCAACTCGACAATTGGCTATTAAGTCATCAACACCTAAAAATATAAAGATATTACTTTATGTGCCTTTCGTTTTGTCTAAATAAACTTCATACTAACTACATGCTGGTGCCTAAAATCAGTTAAATTTTAAGTAGGTGGAATAAGAAGAATGATGTGTCTTACACTAATTATTTTGAATCATCTAAGAAGGGTAAATAGCAAAGTAATTTATGCAGAACATCCCAAAGTCTCCAAGGAAATAAAACCAAATGAGATACCCTTTGAGAAAAGTGATTCGTGAGGGTGGATCAAACATTGTAACATTGAGCACTGAACAGTTCTGGCCTCAATAGTACCTCCAAATTTTGTAATCTTGACATCTGAGTTAAGCAAAAAGATGTTAAAATCCAAAACTCAATAAGATTAAGAGAATTATAACAGTAGAATAAGTCAGAAAATCAAACTTTAAAATTGAAATACCGTAAACAAAGATGGTTTAATAGAACACATGTTCGACAGAAGGTACTCTAATTTACTAGAATCCAATGTGAATATCCCAGAGACTGTAAATACAATAAGATCCATAAGCACAGCACAATTGACAAAATGGCAACACAGAAATCTACGAAGCTTTAGGAAACATCAAAGCCTTGTGCTCTTTCATCCTGAAAGAGATGAAATAGAAGCTATATTTCTACCGAAACTTGTACTTACATGCGGTGAAGTGAATTTTAACTCTATTTTCAAAGTTATTTTTAGGGAAGAATACACTTACCCCAATGAACTGACACCTAATTCGCATTTATCTTTCCAAACTACCATTTGTGATATTCAACCCCCTTAAACTACCATTTCATTGCAACCAATTCGTAGTTGACGGGGGTTAGGTATCAAAAATGGTAGTTTGGGAGTAAGTGTGAATGAGGTGTTAGTTGTGTATATATTAATAGCAAGAAAAAGAAACGGTGAGCGATATCTCAAACCAAGCCCAAGGAGGCATTGTTATTTTTGTAATTGGTTACTTCCACCAAAAGGAAAACTATTAATGAAACTTTAATCGTTCTTAAATACCAACTATGACTGAGATCTATCACAGTTCATGGGGGATAAGACTTAAGAGTATTTTCCCCTTAATTTTATCATGCATGTCCAGAATCTCAAAGCCATACACATGAATAATCAAACGAATGTTGCATCTAAAAAGCACATAAGATTAAAAAACTCCGACATGTGAAATGTAGACATCAAATTATACTAAAACAATTAAAAGCTTAACAGTAGAACTATCATAGAAGAACACCATCACTTAATCCATGTAATCCCCTTTTGTTTTTCCTTTTTTGTGATGTGAAATGACCACCGATCTACAGCTGAATTTCACAGCTTTTCATATTTCTAACTTCAAAGATGCGTACTGCATTAAGCCTCAAGTGCATTTATACAATCCAAAGCTTAAATTTTTTTTTTTTTTTTTTTGTAAATAGCATTGTTTGCACGCGTTATGTGCACCTCTCATCTTGTATCATTATTATCACATCCAATTGTGAGATCCGTTAACTCCTTATGCACAAGAAATGGGCAAATAACATTTTTCATTGGGCCCAAGCCACATAATTTTGGATGCATATATAGGGTTTTAACTAATTAAGAACAAATGAAAGTGGAACTCACTTTGTAGAAGTAGGATATCACCAGCAACTGCCAATGATGCCATTTGTTTCTGCCATAGGGACACCGAAAAAAATGGTCGCGTGTTGTCGCCGACCTGAATGTGTGTCCTTATCACCTCTCCGCCATTCGACAGCTTATACTGCATGCAACAATTAATAACAAAATTTTGAAGGAAATTCTTACAAATCACACAGTCACAGACAGACGCATAGATAGGGAGAGACCTGAACAGGCGTGGACCGGTGAACTAGAACGAGAAGCTGAACGAAATCGCCGACGTGGAGAGCGGCGTTGGAGAGGTCGATTAGAGGTCCGTACCATCCGATTGCTGACGTCATTGCTCTACAGACCGAGTAAGAGTTATTTGCTTTTTTCTCTTTTTTGGCGCGTAAGTCAGGACTTTGATATACACGGCGTTTGGTCGCCAGCTCACCATTTTTTACTCCCATTTATTATACTCCTTTTATATCATTATCATATATTTCCAACACTCATTTTATATCAACTAATACGTCACTTAAAATAAAATAGGTGATAAAATTAATTTAAAGAGTAACATTACTGATAAAAAATAATAATAATGAATTGCTACAGTTTTTACTCTTAGGCTCCGTTTACTTCGACGTAAAATGATTTCTAGAAAATAATTTTCGCATTTTACGGTGTTTACTTCAACGTAAAATAGTGGTCAAACCGAAATCATTTTCGGTTTGACCAAAAACCCTTTACATTTTCAGGAAAATGGTTTACAATTTTTAATTTCGTAAACCATTTTCCCTGCAACTCGACGCTCTTCTGATTAGAAATAAAAACAAAAAAACCCGACGATTTCTCTTCACCCTCACGCACAGCTACAACTTCTCCTTCACCTTCACGCTCAACACACACAGGCTGCACAACTCCTCTCTCTCTGGGCTGAGCTTCACGCTTCAAATCCGAAGCAGATACTCATCTCTCTCTTTCTTTGTTGAATTGTATGTATGGAGCGATTCATGGAGCATTTTGATTTTGGTTTCTTTCTCTGTTGGACAACTGGAATTCATGGAGCATTTTGATTTTGGTTTCTTTCCCTATTAATGTATCAGATCTGCGATTGTGTTTTACTCTCGTATCAATCAGTTGGGACAGATTGGGTTTTGGGTCTATGGTGTGGATTTTGGAAAATGAGAACTTCTAGAGTTGTTTTGGTGTTTAATTTTTGGAGTTTTTGGTTGGTAGCTGTTGTTTTTCTTGCTTTTTGCCTTGAATTGCTCTGACTGGCTGCGAAGAGAATATGAGATGCGATTATGGGAAGAGAGTAGAGAATAAATGCTTTAGCTCTGTTTATGGTTGAATTTGGCTATGATTGTTTTGAATTTCTCGTGGTTCTGCCCACTTTGGTTCATGTTTGTAGAAAAATTCATCACGCCCCCTCTGCCTCTTATGTAAAAAGGGAGCCAAAAAGAATTGTAGTCGTGCAAAAGTGGTTTACTTGAAACCTTTTTCACAAGAGAGGCCCAGTTACTTTGGGCAATTGCAATCCATGGCTTTGAACACCAACTGTTTGACGAAAATGGCCAAAGAAGAAGTTCACCAACAACAACATCACCAACTGGGTCTCTGTCTTTGTCTCTCTCTTTGTCTCTCTCCCAGTTCACTCCCTCAACCTCACCACCACCACCTCTGTCCTCTTTTTCTCTCTTTTACCATTTTTCTCTCTAGATTTTCTTGCTCTCCATGGACCGAAGTGACAAGCAGCAGCAGCAGCTGCAGCTGTCATTGGCCAAGTGCGCGCGGCAGCGATGCAATGAAGAATGGTTTGTTTTATGCATTTGTTTTTTTCTATGTTTGAGTGTTGTAATTCACTCCAATTATCTTATTTTTATTATAAGCATATATTTTGATTTCTTAATTGTTTGATATCTCGGTTTATGCCTTTTATCTTGTAATTAGTTCTTATTCCTATTCATGTGTTCAATTTAACCTAGATGTATGGACATTTTAGATACAGTACTTTCAAAATACGTTTTCTATTTTTCTATTTTCTTTTTCTCAAAAAATGGAAAATCCAAAAATATTCTCAGTTAGGTTGATTGTTTTTGTCAAATTTTAACAATCAAACATAAATTATTTTATATTAATATTTTTATATTGTGAATAAAAATTACATTTTATAGGTTAATATAATTAAATGAAAATATTAAAAAAAAATTGATTTTCCGTGCGCGCAGTAAACACCGTAAAATGTTTTCGGCAGAAAACATTTTCAAGAAAAATGACTTCCCTAAAAATATTTTTCGACGGAAATCATTTTACGTCGAAGTAAACGGAGCCTTAATTGCGTAATATTTCACACAATGTTACATACACGAACACATTCTTCAAATACTTCAAAGCAATTAATGCATTTATCAAAAAACTCAAAATGAGGAAAATGTTTCATTCTCTTTTGAGATCACCCTTCAATATTGGGTCAAAAAGCCAAAATAAATTGTTTAAAAATTCTTTTTGACATGTCCACACAAGAAAGAAAGAGATATTTGAACTAGTGACTTTCGTTTTATTAAGTATAATTCCACCTCATGAGAGTTTAAAACTGATTCTTGAGCTCCTTTCATGCTCCCAAAAAATTGTAAAAAAAATTATAATAAAATTTAAAATTGGTAGCACTCGAAACATTTCCCAAATAATGCTACCAATATAATCCAGAGCCGGTAACTAATAGGTGCTGGTGAATCACTAACACATCATTGGGACAAATTGTTATATTAGAACCCAAAACATCCAGAAATGGGATTGTACCAAACAAATATTAAAGGCAGCCATTTTTTAGCACAAATATAACCCACGCAGCACTTAAAAGAAGAGAACATATTATTCAACTGAGAATAACAGTCGGCCACCCAGTTTTGGCAGTACAACATAGAACAAATGCAAGAACATACCGGATTGAGTACTACTAGATCTTGCCACCCAAAATCAAAAATCTATTGGGCTGCAGTCAAAGGGGGAAGAAGAAAAATACAGCATTTAGCTTTGAAGCTCGTAGCTCCAGATGACAGCAGATAGTTAACCAAGAAATATTGGATGGAACTGGCCTACAAAAACAAGGGCCTATTCCAGCAAGCAGCTTCTGTTAAAAAAAAAGCCACAACAAAACCTCCAATGTTGTTATCTACACCTACCACCAGATGTTTTAGCATACCATAGATTCATAGAGCATCAACAGACTTAAAAAACCATAATATTTTCCCTTCTAGAACTCTATTTGAACTATACACTAATTCGTATCTACAACAGAGCTTTGCCCATTCCATACAAAGCTCTGTTATCTTCATTTCCTGTGTCTCCTTCAGTTCCAATAATTTCTGTGACACTTCCAAACACCCAAATTACCTTAAGTATGAGCTCATGTACAGCTTCACCCCAATATCAATGGGTCCATCATCCCCACCTACTGCATGAAGTGATACAGGAATTGTTGAAAGGAGATGCACAGTAAGAGGGAAAACTCCAGGATCAACTTCAGTATTTGTAATGTCCGATTTGCAAACGGGCTCCAGATTCTGAGCAACAAAACCAGCATCTCCTACTTGTTCATTAGAACTCCCTTCAAACACCCCTGGTTCAATTTCCAAATCATATGGTCTTACTACAAATGCAACATCTTCAAGTGGCTTCCATCTCCCAGGGCTACCTCTCCTAGACGAATGTTTGTTGGGACATAAATTAAGCACCAATGTGGATGTAGCCTCCAGCCATTCTACAGTCAAGCTTTCAACTTCATCGTAATATATCCGCCGCTCCATCTGAAAGCGTGAAGGCAAAAGCATTAGAAAAAAAGATGCGAAGCATAAAACAAAAAAATGAAATAGAGAGAGGCTTTATTCCAGAAATGCATAGAAAGTCAAAAACAACTTACAGCTAGCTTTTGAATATAAATGGACATGAATCTTGGCCCAAGACCCAATACTCTTGCTTCTGAAAATAAAATCTGCAGGACAATAAATAGGCCAAACATGAAGCAATAACCAAATACAAAAATATTCTGCGCAGACACAAAGACAGCAACACCCAAACCACCACATCACTAACTTTTTTTCAAAGTATTTGGTTCTATCAGACAGATTAAAATTTTTTATTTAATTTGCATTAAGCTTCTAATCAAGGACTCTTCAAGACTGGAACACTAAATTCATTGCAATGCATTGAATCATCAAACTATCAGGTCTAGTAGAAGACTACTCATAAAGAGAATGAGTGCATACGCTTTCACATATTCCTGCCAAATAATCAGGATGTATATTTCTACATCATGCTGGAATTCAAGTTTAAAGATAATAAAAGTCATAATGTGAGCATATAATATGATATCTGTAGTATACAGAGCTATGGCAGCAGGATCCATGGACAACATAAGGAGAAAGGCACAAGGCAAAAGCAGACATAGAGAAAAATCATAAAACCAATGCAGCATGCTCTTGTAGGACAATCTAGCTACAATCTTGCTGGCAAACACAATCCACCAGTGATAAAAACGAGCGCAATTAAAAAATAACTGCAAATTTCGAGGGGATAAAGGGAGAATAAAATATACCTCATTTTTCTTTAGAAGGACCCACATGCAGAGTTTCTCACAGGCATCCTTAACATTCCTACTTGCCAACTTTCTCTTATTGCAATAAGCAGCAACACCTGCAAGTAATTCAGTGCAGGGAACTCTGTGCTTTAGTGCTGCAACTGACAATGCTTCCTTACCTTCCAGGGATTCAGCAGCATCTCTATCAAACTGAATACCAGTGAAACATCTTCTTGCCACTTCATCTCCCCTGCTAAGTTTGTGCGATGTTCCTTGATGTTTCAAATACAACTCCTCAGCTTCTATGGCTGCAGCCAGTGTCCGGTGTACTATAATATCAGCATACCGACGCAGTGGTGAAGTAAAATGAGTATAGAGAGGAATAGCCAGTGCATAATGACCCCAATCCTTTTCACCGACATTTAAATCTCCACTACAAAAGTATGTAGCCAATTGCATTGGCCTTGAAGCATAAGAAATAAGAATATCAAACAGCACAGCATCATCCTTGAGCTTTTCCTTGATTTGCTCTAGTGACTGATTAAACCGGCCAGAAGAAGTGTCCAATTCCAGACCATGCTTACAACAAAATGCTTCAAACTCTCTGAGCTTCCGCATATTAGGTTCAGGATGCCTCCGCAGTAATGCACTATTAGGGAAAGCTCTAGATATGATTTCAGCAGCTGTCCTATTTACCAAAAGCATAAACTCCTCAACCAAGAAGTTTGACTCCTTCTGTTCACAAAGCATAATATCAAAAGGAATACCATAGGCATCAAATTGAAAAACAACTTTGGTGCTTTCCAGCCGTAAAGCCCCATCACTAAACCTCTTCTCCTTCAAAATTTTGGAAACATCATGGAGGCTTTTAACAGATCTAATTACATCAGGCCACTCAAAATGGCCATGCAGCTGGGGATAGCCATTTTCAATGATGTTAGAACTATCCACATTAAATATTCCATCAATAATGTCCTGCGCGTGTCCATATGAAAGCTTGCAACAAGAGTGTATCACAGTACGGCCAATCCAGCGATTTACAACATCCCCAGCATAGTTGATGTCCAAGAAAATAGAAAATGCAAGTCTATCTACTCCTGGACTAAGCGAACCTAGATTCTCTGAGAGCAGTGGGGGCAACATTGGTAATTTATGTTGAAACATGTAGACACTCGCTGATCGAATCTGAGCTTCTATGTCTAAAGCTGTGTCAGGTAAAACAAAATACGACACATCAGCAATGTGGACTCCTACTCTAAAATTGCCATTGGACAATTTTTCAATGGAGAGAGCATCATCAAGATCAGTTGCATTGGAAGGGTCAATAGTAAATATGCACAAATTTCTAAGATCTCTTCTACTTTGAAATTCCTCAGGTGGCACCTCCCAAGGAATATGTGGAAGGCTTGACAGTAATTCAGGAGAAAATTCAGATGAACGAATCGCATTTTCAAATAAAATTGCATTGATCTGGGGCTCTAATTCACTTCCCCGTCCAAATGTATGCAATATATGTGCTTGTGGAACAAGACTTTCTTCATCCCAGTCATCAATTCGCGCAGCTACCAGCTCCATTTCAACTGTTGAATCACCCTTCTCCAATCTTTGCCTGATACAGTCTGGCAAGCCCTTGACGAGGACTATCATTTTTGGAAATTTAGGATCATTTGGAGTCAGGTGTATATACTCACGATCAGATAATGACAATGAACTCTTGTTCTTCTTTACGTCTTTTCTGCAGAACTCACGGGAAGAAAACCACTGCTTAACATTAAGATAACCAACAATAGCATCTCGACGGGGCGACCTCTCAATTATGGCAACAATTCTGCCAGTTGGTCGTTTTGACGAGAATGAACTAATCAAAGCACACATCCTCCCCACTGGAGTGATAACTTCATTTTGCCCACTGGAAGAATCTACATGTGAAGAATCTGAAGCAGTGGGGAAATTTCCATCAACAGTATTACAACTAGCTGGTATAATCGGGTCAAAGTGAACAGTTTCACCATCACCATAAGAAAGCTTCTTCTTCTCAGGAAAGGGGCAACTTCTATATCGGAAATACTCACAATCTGCCTCTATCTTACTTTTACCTTTATAGCTATCACTAGCAACATCACTATCTTCCAGGAGCAAGTTACAATCTTCCACCTGTGGGGCATTGTTACATAACCCAATTGACCCTTTCATCCGGGTCCATAATGACAAACGATCGACCTTCACCACTACAATGTCTCCTTCCACCTGCATAAAGAAACCATGTCAGAGAAATTATAAGCATCATCCTCTAGCAAAATTAATGAAATAAAAAAAAAATTAAAAAAAATCTCAATGACAACACTTAGATGATGAATTTATCTGAATTCTGATAGCAGATTTTTATTTATGACATGGAACCCCCAACCTTCAGTGGACCAGAGTAAACCCCGGATACCTGCCCCCACCCGCAAGAGACAAGTATAGCTTAAGACCTGGGTGTTTGTGAAGGATGTCAAACCTGGGCATCCTATCAGGGAAGTGTATGCATCCAACAAGGGTGTCATAGTAAAAATGGTACAAAACTGGTCAGCATATACTTGTTTTTAATATAAAACAATGTACCATAACAGATACAATGGTGGATCTAACTCATCACCAACTACCAACAAAACCAATTAAGGTACACCATGTAAATGCACATAACAATAGCACAAGGGAGATTTTTTTTTTTTAATAAGTACTCGGCAAATATCATAAAAGCGTTAAGGTGCCCTTAATTACACAGAAAGTATACAACATGCAGCACAAGGGAGAATTAAAAATATCACTAAAGCATATCGATACCTCCATTCAAAAAAAGAATACAGCATGATAATATAATTGGAATGTTGTAAAACCAAAATCCAACAGCTTCATTAAATGTAGAATTGGCGAAGGGTTGAGAGGGGGAGAGAAGGAGCCGGAGGCTTTCCACGTATAAAATGCATAATGCAAGAGATGAGTCAATCAAAGAATATGTAGACCAAACCCAATCCAGACTTACAGCTCTATTCTGGGCTGCAAATCCACTAACTAGAACATCTGTTGGTACCCCATCAATTTTGCAATAAGCCTGCAAGTAAAACAACATAGCATCATATCATTCATTCAGGAATCTATACATGAGGAGCTCAGAAAAACCAAAACGTCATAATTTTTATTCAAAAAAAATGTCACAAACCTCAACTTTATTGTAAGCATTGACACGAAACAAAGCTCTAAAAGCATCGCCTTTCTGAAACAGAAGATAACAAATGAGAATAATTTCCATTCTCCAGCAACACCGGTGCAAATATTCAAACATATATTACACATCAAGACCTGTTTACAGACTGACCTTTAATGCCTCATTAACAGCCTCCATGGACCAGTGTGGATCAAAATATTTTTTTCGAGAACCCTCAATGTGAGGTAAAGGAAACAGATCCTTGTTTGTAAATGTCCCAGGTAATCCACAAGCAAGTGGTTCAGAGCAAGATAGTGAAAACGCTCTTCTACCAAAATCAGATACACACTGATTTGGTATGCTTAGCAACTCCACGGAGTCCGCTTGTTCACTGATATGCATTGTTGGCATGGAATAGAAAGCAACATTGGATACTCCAGTTAATCCATTCTCATTTGGATGATGCATGTACACTACTTGCTGCTTAGATGACGAATTACTCAAGGATGCAGGTACAGCATTACATGTTCTACCATCTCCCATGCACTCTGATGCTTCCCCACGTATTCCATCCACTGAACCACAAGAAACCAACAGATAAGGAGATAAGGGGAGAAAATGACAGTCAAGGTCGATGGGTTGAAATTTGTACAGAGACTCGTATAGGGGCAGAGCCAGAATCTTCTTCCAAAAGGGTATTATACCATTCACAGAGAGAGATAGAGATTAAATCGCAAAATTAATGCAAAAAACTTGTGGATTGCAACCGCCCTAAGCAACAGTTAAGGCGGTATGAAGTGGCATAAGATAGAAATAATTTAGGCTGCAAACCGCAAAATTGCATAGATTATACTGGAATTTATGCACTTCATATCATAATAAGCAGTTGCAAGACAATCCCAGCCATCAGCATTCAGCAAGCATAAAATTTTCCAAGAAACCAAACGGACGCCACAAGACCATTGACAAAAGCGTCAACAAAGAAAGGCAAAAAGACCACGAATCTAATTCCTGGCTTAACTTACTCAACCACCTCAAAACTTTAGATTTTGATCTTTGTATCTGAAAACAAAATCTCTCTCTGTCGGCCTAACACAATTGTCACACAAATCCAGAAATGAAATTCAACCAAGAGAAGCTCATTAACGATACAAAAAAGTGAAAATATTTTTACCCGAAGTAACTCTTAGTGCAGAATCCCCAAAATCCAGTTATAAATTTACCAAACTCTCCAAAAAGAAAGAAATAAAATAAAAAATAAAAAACCTGAAGCAGGAGGGGTTTGCTTAGATCGGCGATTAGATCGGCGCTTCTTCTTCTTCTCCTTGTCACCATCGCAATTCACCGCAGACGTTTCAACCACAGATTGCTGAACGACGCCCCTCATAATTCAATGACAAAATCAACCCGCGAAAAAAGGAAAACCCACCTCCCCCCACCAAAAAAAAAACACCCAACAAATAGAAAACGAGAGGGAAAAAAATCGAAACCCTAGATAGATCAGAAAAAACTGAGATAGAATCCGGGCATCCTCCGATTGGTTAAAAAAATATACCGGAAGAAACCAACAATAAAAGTAATAACAATAACACCAACAATACGAAGAGAAAGAGAAAAATAGTCTAAGAAGCAAAAGAGGAGGAAGAAGAAGAAGAAAAAGAAAAAAAAAAAAAAGAAAAAAAGAAACAGGTGAAGAGAGAGGGCAAGGGGTTTTATATATTATGGAGGAGGAAGGTATAGTGGTAGTAGTAGTGGTGGTGGTGGAGGAAAATGACGTGTTGAATGGTCGGCGGGGACATAGGCGCCGACTCTCGATTCCTTTTGTCCGACTCTGACCCTCTCAACCCTTCTTTACTAACCTTTTCCCTCTCGCAAGCCTTTTCTTGTCGCCTTCTTTTCTTTTTCTTTTTCTTTTTCTTTTTATTTTCTAATTTATGAGTGAGGGGAGTGGGGGGAGTTGGCCTGGGTTGCTTCGTCTTCCGACACGTGTTATGCTTCTTTTGGACTTTTGCAAACAGCTTGTGGCGGGGTGGCGACATTTTTCTTTTCTTTTCTTTTCTTTTCTTTTTTTTTGCGTCATCAGCAAGTATTAAAAAAAAATTCCATATGTAAATTCTTTGACTTTATTAGAAATGCACATGGTGATAGATGTGTTGCCAACTTGCCATTGGCCTAGATTTGTGCATGAACAACCCACGTGCTCGAATTTTCTGTGAATCACTCTGAAAAAAATCTTTAAGGTAGGAGTCTGTTTGAAAATGCGTTTGAAAAGTATAGCTTTTAAGTTAAAAATAATTTTTAGGTAAAAACTTCATTTTTAAGTTTTTGTTAAAAGTACTTTTTAATAATTTTTAAGTTTTTTGGACCCTCAAAAACACTTTTAATTTTTTTATCAAACGCGTACTTTTTTTTTTTAACAGGTTTTTTAATTGTTAAAAGTATATTTAGGCCATTCAAACACAATCTCAAACATGCCATAAGGCTATGTTTACTTCTGGGCTAAAAGTTAAAAACTTTATATATATAACAATACTATTTATTCATTTCATAAAAATATAGCATGTTGTTCTCAAGAGGTAAGTAAATCGAGTATGAACAACGCTTTATAAAGCGGAAGTTACTAATTCGAATAATTCTACGCATCACGTCTCTTTCCATTGCTTGCTCTATCAAAACTTTCTCAATTATATAGTGATTTCCTTACTTTTTTCATATCTACAACAAGTGCATATCCAAACTTAATCACATTTGTTGCCTCAACGGCTTTACCTTTAGTGAATTTTAATATATTAGTGATTTGCTTAAAAAAACAAAAAAAATCAAAGATAAAACAAAAGATAGGCTGAAAATCTAACATCACTACTCCAAATGTTTCGTGGAAATAAAACCTTGAAAAACGATTAGAGGAAATCAAAACTCAACAAAGCAAGAAAAATAAAATCACCCCGTGATGAATCACTGCTGAAATCAAATATAAAAAGAAAACAAACAAAAGCCACTACAGAGCTTAAGCATTACTAAACTCTTTAATAATAATTTTATTGACATTAACTCTTTAATAATTATAAAAGATAAATGTTATATACCACGTTAATATTTCATAAATAAATCATTATGCTAATTAGGCAGAATGTAGTGACACTTAAATCAATCATTGTTAAAAAAAAAATAAAAAAAATTAAGTCTTACTAAATTCTACTATGTCAACATAATAAAATAAAAAATAAGATAAACGTGTAGTGTTACCCATGTATAACATTACTTACTATAGAATGTCAAGAAACCTATAATAAAATGTGTAATATACAAGTATTTTCCAAACTAACCTTACTTGAGATCTAAGAAATGGAAGGAGAAAGAAATAATTATCAATAATGATTGTGGTCCAGGGTAAGAATTATTTATTTTTTTGGCTTTGCACGAGCATTATTCATCTTGTATGACTTTTTTCCTTGATAAATCAAGCACTTCATTAAAAAACAAAAGCAAAAAACACAAAACATGAAAAAGTCCCATAAACTCTCATGAAGTCGACCTACATAGGAATGGGACCATTGCGTCATGCCTAAATCCATAACATGTCATATCAAGGCATGAAGTTTGCAAGCAAAATGTGTGACAAAAATCCCCTTCGACAATATATTTGGCTCCCTGTATAAAATTCAAGCCCGAGAAACGGCAACCGAGCAAATCCAAGCGCAAGACCAGGCCCAATAGGCTTGGAGGTTGTCCATTTAGCCTGGAATCCTGGGGCTGATCATTCAAGACATCCATATGCCCAATTCTTCAAACAATAAAGAATTTATTATAAATTACATTTTACCCCCAAACTGACACCTCATTTGTACTTTAATCTACAAACTATCAAAATATTATGAGTTATCCTTATGTCAAACTTGGCCATTAATTTAGATAGCAATCATCACAAGTGACTAGCATGTGCATTTTTAAAGTTGTTTCTTTGCATGATTAATCTACCATTGTAAGAAACGACATGATGGTTTTTTTCTTAACAAAAAATAAAAAAAACTGAAGCAAAAACATAAGGGTGATTGTAGCCTCCTCTAGCAGAACAAAAAGGGTGGTCTTGTAGCCACCCCTTTATTTTATATGGGGCCAATCGCACAACCACCCCTTTTATTCAAATGGGAGGAGGAAGGCGGGGGCCGACCAACTTTCTACTTCATATGTAATATTGCACGATCATTTCTCTATTTTATTGAACGCATCAACTTTGTAATATATTATAACATAAAAAGAGGTGTTACCATGTTTAACTCTGTTTAAATTTGTAGAAACGATCATTCAACTAATAAAGTGAACTAAATTTCATGTTATCTACTTCAAATTCACAAAAAAAAAAAAAAAAAAAGAAGGAAAATAATTAAAAAAAACAAGCTACCAAAGGTGTTTCCAAAGAACATTACATTTTTTTTTTCCATTACTAAATTGATAATTTCATTTGTACTTAAAAAAAATATATATATATACAAATATCACAAAAATAATAATTTTATTAAATAAATTGCAAGCAAAGACCGGATGGGAGCAACCTTCATTAATAAAGTAGTGGCTCATAGGGGCGGCTCTCTTAGGTGTGACTCTACTTCCTCGGTCAATGAAAGTGGCTTAGGGATGGCCATGAGCCACCCTCTTTTATTAGTGGGAATCGTGCGATAGCCGCAAGTCATCTATTATGTGCGAGGTAGTCGAAAGCCCTAACCCCTCTGGTTGGTGAGGGAGGCAAGGAGGGAAGACCCACCTCCTTAGAAGTTGTTGAAACGGCATGGGTGGCTAGCCTCCCTTTTTTTTTTTTTTTTTTAAGTGGAAGTCAACTTGTACTTGTTTTTAAAAGTATTTTTTGAAAAATTGAACTAAGTTTTTACGTTATTTTTGAAAAATTGAAAATGTATTTTCAAAACATTCTCATATGAAAGGTGGAAAAGTTTTCTGTAATTTTATTTATTTTTTTTTTCTGAAAAACGTTATGTGTTTTATGTTTTAAAAAGTGTTATAAAAAATGAAAACTAAAAAAAATAATAATAATAATTGTGGGGCTCCATAGCCTCCATATTAAAAATTATTTGAATAACTATGTCTAAAATATATTTCCCCGAAAAGGCTTAGGTGCGGTAGTGCAAAACTACCGCACCATGCAGTAGCCCAAAACGACTCAGTTTGAGGCCGTTTTGGGCAATAAAAAACTTCTTTTTTAAAAAAGTAATAATATAATATTTATTAAATATTAAAAAAATCAATAATTAAAAAACTAAAAATATTAAAAAAAGTAAAAGAATAAGAAAAAATGAAAGGGGTGGCTCCGATACGAGATTAAATGAACTCCTGTAATGAGAATTAGTCCATTTCAAAAAAAAAAAAAAGGTTTGGGTTTTGGTCCTTTGGGGGTGGTCCGGCCACCCCCAAAAGGTCAAAACCCAAAACTTTTTTTAAATTTTTTTTTTCCTTTTGGCCTTTTGGGTGTGGCCGGACCACCCCCAGACCAGCAAGCCACCCCCTTGGCCAAAATTTTTTTTCATTTTGGCCCTCAGCCACTCCTTTCATTTTTTTTTTTTTTTGTCTCTTCTATTTTTTTTTAAATATTTTTCTTTTTCTTAAAAAAAAAAAAGTTTTTTATTGCCCAAAACGACCCCAAACTGGGTCGTTTTGGGCAACTGCATGGTGCGGTAGTGCAAAACTACCGCACCTAAGCCTCCCATATTTCACCTAAAGCCCTTTTTAGCCCCCACCAAACACACCTTTTGTTCAGTGACAAGTGTGCTTTGTCAATTCATAAGGGTGGAGATAGAAAATTTACTTTATATTTAATTATCTATATATCTTTAGAGCAATCAACATCTCCTTTGGTTGTGTCACCTAATTTTCACTTTTAAGACAGCCATTATTATTATTATTATTATTGTTATTGTTATTGTTACTAATTTTAATGTTCATTAGATCATCACCACACCATGGGAACTTTCATTTTTAGATACCATTAGAGCATTCTTTCTTTTTTCTTTTTTCTTTTTTCTAATTAATTAGAGCATTCTTTCTTAATTTAAAGGAAACAGAGATTAGAAGAAAAAAATAAAGTAAAATAAAATAAAACAAGGGAAAAAGAGCTTTACACCATGTATAATCAATTCCCCTTTATGTTTATTACCAGTTTAATTGTACTTTGCTTTTAAAATATTTTATTATATCTTGGTTATACTCACCATCGCAATTAGGGGTGAGCAAATACCCACCCAACCTGACCCAACCGCCCTGATCCGTTCCATCCCGCCTGCTTTTCCTCACAAAAAAGTAAATTCGGGTTAAATATTAGGATATTTGCGGGGTGCAGGTCGAGTTGCACATATCATTTTTAAAATTTTACAGGTACCCACTTCGCTCCGCCCCGCAATATAACCCAACCCTAAAAAAAAAAAAACCTAATACTCACAAATCACAATAACCCATCATATCATCACTTCACGCCGCCTCTTATCATCGTCATCATCATCTTCTTATTTTTTTCTCTCTCTCTCTCTAGCATCTACTTCTTCTTCGCGCCTCTCTATTTGTTATTCTCTGCACCTCTTTTTTTTTTTCTTTCTTATTCTTCTTCTTCTTCTGCCTTCTCCCCTACGCCTCACTCTCATCGGCGCCTCTCTCTCTCTCTCTCCTACGGCTCTCTCCCTCTCTCTCTCTAGCAATCTCGTCTGCAGCTCTTTGAGTTTTGGGTTCCAAACCCGCGTCACCCGCCCAAACCCGTATCACACGCTCCGCCCTGCAAACCCCAAAACCCGGCGAATATTGTTGATTATAACCAAGTTGCGGGTCTTATTTTTAGTACCCGCAACCTGCCGGGTGGGTTTTGAAAATACTCAATATCCGACTCAATCCGAACCATGCTCACCCCTAATTACAATGACATAAACAATGCCGAAGTCCTATTAAAGTAGCTCAGACAAAACAAAAAAAATAAAAAATAGTAATAAATAAATAAATAATAAATAAGGCCCAGTTGAAAAGTATGATGTATGTTCACCATGTGAATTTGAAAACTTCAAATATCTTCAACTTGGCTTTATTAGGCTAACAACGTGTTTGGCAATTGTAATTCATAGACAAAACGTGCAATTTTAAATTAAATCGTAAAAAATAAATTATTTAAGATTTTTTTTTTTAAAATAAAAATAAAAAATTACATTTTGAAAACCTATAAAATGAGTTGCTGTTTGAAATACACTATTTTAAAAGCCGAACCGTAATTTTGCCAAGCAATTAACATTTTTAAATTTTTTATTTTTAAATCGTATTTAGTAAAGTTGCAAGCCCAAACATATGACTAAAATAATTGATATCTCCTTCTCATGTATTTCTATCATGGTTTATTTCATGTCATCTAATACTGCTAAAGTCGTTGGTCGGCAACTAATTTATCACCTTGACTATTACGGAAACAAATACTTTTTTTCTTCCTTTATCTTTAACTCAAAGTATTCCTTATTGGCTTCAATAATAAGTCTGTTTGATATAAATTTGGGTAAACATTATTTATAATCCATAATAAATAACCGTTTGGCAACCATCTCTTCAACATTTACATCATCTTCAATCAACATCACATCATGCTAGAACCAGGGCCGATTTTAAAATTTGTGCATAATTTGAGACTCGTGAACGGCTTTTCGATTCCATCTCCAATCACGTCATAAATTGATAAATTGCTCAAATCATTAGCGAAATCGGATTCTTCCAAAATTCTATGTGATGGATAAAAAACCTCAAGCTTGTTAAAAGGGTATAATTTAATGGATATATATGACATTTACTAACTGTTGCTTTGGTGAAGTATATACTTCCGATGACGTTGTCACATTATTTAAAATTTTAAATGGCGTTATTTAACCTTTCACTGAGATTTGGTCGCTGAGATGATGAACCTCCAAGATATAGTGGATACATCACAAAGACAACTTGCAAGTTGAATGAGCTGGACTTTATCAATTGGCATTAAACTAAAAATGTGATTATATCCGGTGGAGGTGGTTTGGCGACCACCTCTTCCATTGCCAGTTGCACCTTTGTCTAATATTTTTTGTATAGTTTATTATTATTATTATTATTTAATTAAACAAATGATGACATAAATAAAAATTGAACACGTTAGTGTTGACTTCAGAATAAATGGTTCCTATTTATTTAGTTTTATACTATTTTTATTTTATAACGTTTGTCCTTAGCTTTTTATCTAAAATGACATAAATAAGAATAGTTTTTTTTTTTTTTTTTTCCAATTTAGTCTATAAAATTATATTGTTTATTTTTTAAAAAAACTTTGTCATTCTAATATTTACTATTAAATTATATTGTTTAAATGAACTATTAGTGTTGTTTATTTATTTTCAAATTTTTTGAATTTTGGTGGAACAAACGGTTGAATTTTAACTGTACTACCGAATCGGGGAAACTGAAAGAGTGTGTGAAAAGAGTAATGAGCTTCAGTGCCATCCACCATCTTCTTCTCCTACTGAAGCTCGATCTCTCGAACCAAAACCCAAGTCTTTTTCCTACTCCTACTCCAACTCCACATCCACTCCCTTTCTTCACCCACAAACCTCCAAAACGTTCCAACCCAGTGAGCAGGCGAGTCCACTCGGCCCCCCCATTGCCACGGATATCCTCTCGGAACTGCGTAAACAACCACTTCGTCTCGGAAATACTAATCCTATTGACGTTTTCCTCGCTCCTTCTCTGCCTCCGGCTCTTCTCCAATGTCTTCCTACCTGATTTTCCCAGTCGGTGGAGTAACCTTGTTGCTTTCTCCGCAGAAGCCGAAGTCAGAGCAAGTTCTTATCCTTGGCATGTGTGGCAAGCCATTGTCGCTTACGAGGACCAGCGCTTCTTCACGCATTGTGGGATTGACCCGGTCGGGATTGCCCGTGCGGTGTTGTCATTTTCGGCTCTTGGGGGCGGCAGCACCATTACCCAACAGGTGCAGTTTGTAATCACTTGAATTATTTATTGTGCAGACCATATGTTTGATGGTTTCTTTCAACCAAGTGAGTTTTTTTTTTTTTTTTTCTTCTTTGGAATAATGGGCGTTGCTTATTTATCAATTATTGCTAATATCGTTGAAATCTCTGATGTCTAAAGAAAAGTTTTATTTATTTATGCTCTTTTGTTAATGTTTGAGATAGAATATGCATAAAAGAACTTATAAAGGGGAATCAATTATTCATCAAAAAAAAAAAAAAAAAAAAAAGAAGAAGAAAGGGAAATCAGTTTACGCCTTTAGCTCAGAATAAAGAAACAACAGGTTAGGTCCAAATTGCATTATTGGTATAATTTAAGAGAGCAGGAATTATGATGGTGCGTGTATCATGTAAGGAAATCAAGACAGTGTGAAGGCAATAAAATAGGGGAAGAAAGGGTGTTAATGCATGAAACACCAATCTTCTTAGAATAAATAAATATGCACTCAGGTTTGACCAGCACTTACAATTATTACATCTTACAGACGTGGCTGATGTTAGCGTTGAATAAATATAATCTTGGCCACCAATTAGAATCAAGTTGGTGGATAGAGAGTTTCATAGTCAACACAAAACCCATCTGGAATTGGGAGGAAAGAAATGGAGGAAACGAGAGCAAACCACATTTACCCTCACCATTATGCTTTTCATCAAACACTCCTCTTACTTTTCTCTCTTCTTCATTCCATCAAACCTCTGCATGGGATACTTCTTATTCTTCCCAACCATCTTTCTTGTCTTTCCTCTTGTCTCTGGTTTTCCACTCTCAGAGTTCATACATCCAAATTTCACATCATCAAAATATCAACTTATTGACAACAATGGTGCTTTCTTGTCCTCCCGCAACGGCACATTCACAGCTGCTATCGTCAATCCCGGTGCTCAACAAACCAATTTCTACTTGTGTGTCATCCATGTGGCATCAAACACAATCATTTGGTCTGCAAACCGTGATGCCCCCATCTCGGAGTCTGGCACAGTCACTCTTACGACCAAAGGGATTGCAATAGCTGATCAAGATGGCAAGCCCGGATGGTCAACTCCGCCATTACAGTCATCAGTATATACATTACTGTTAACTGAGACGGGTAATCTTGTCTTACTTGATCATTCCAATGGTTCGCTTTGGGAGAGTTTCCACCATCCCACGGACACAATTGTGATTGGACAACACTTACCTGTTGGGACATATCTTTCTAGTGCCGTATCAGATTATGACTTGTCATCTGGTGATTACAGGCTCACGGTAAGTACTTCTGATGCCTTACAGCAATGGTACCAGCAGACATACTGGAAATTGTCAATGGATACAAAGGCTTATATCAACTCGAACTATAATGTGGAATACATGGCAATAAACAGAACAGGTCTTTATCTCTTTGGTCATAATGAGTCGGTGGTTGTCATACGGCTCATCTTGCCGCCAGCAGACTTCCGAATTGCCAAGTTAGGTGCATCAGGGCAATTTAGTGTCAGTAGATATTCTAGTGCCAACTGGGTTCAGGAATTTTTGGGGCCAGATGATGATTGTAAAATTCCATTCATTTGTGGGCAAATTGGATTGTGTACTGATGACCCACCATCCAGTACCCCAATATGTTCATGTCCATTGGGCTTCCATGTAGGTTCACAGAATATGAGTGGCTGTGTGCCAAGTGATGGTTCTTACTCTCTGCCATTTGCTTGTAACTCAACCAATAATGACAGTCAGTTAAACTCATCACTTATTTCATATTTGTGGCTTGGTTATGGAACAGAGTATTTTTCCGCGGAATTCTCCGATCCTTTAAAATATAATGTGAGCTTGTCAGTTTGTAAAGATCTCTGCTCAAGGGACTGTTCCTGCTTGGGAATTTTCTATGAAAACTCATCTGGTTCTTGCTATGTGCTTGAAAATGAGCTGGGGTCCATTATATCAAGCAATGCTGATGAAAGTGACCTGCAGGGCTACATCAAAACTCTTGTTGGATCAAATACACCAAATCCCAATGGCAGTAGCAGTTCTAGTAAAGAAAGACAAAAGGTTCCCGTAGCTGCTCTGGTGCTTTTGCCTTTCACTGGGTTCTTTCTGTTAGTGGCACTAGGTTTTCTGTTGTGGAGGAGATGGAGACTCTCCAAGAGTAAAGAAATAAAGTTACGCCGCTGCAACTCACATTCTTCCGAAGACCTGGATTCCTTCTACATCCCAGGCTTACCTAAAAGGTTTTACTATGAGGAGCTTGACGTGGCAACTGATCGTTTTAAGAATCAGATTGGATCAGGTGGGTTTGGTGCTGTATACAAGGGTACGCTGCCTGATAAAACTGTTGTAGCCATAAAGAAGATAACCAATGTAGGTGTTCAGGGGAGAAAAGATTTCTGCACTGAGATTGCAATTATTGGAAATATTCACCATGTCAATTTGGTTAGATTGAAAGGTTTTTGTGTCCAAGGCAGACAACGCCTATTGGTTTATGAATATATGAACCATGGTTCACTGGACCGGACTCTCTTTGGCAGTGGACCAGTCTTAGAATGGCAAGAGAGGTTTGATATTGCGCTGGGAACAGCACGTGGGCTTGCGTACTTGCATAGTGGATGTCAACACAAGATCATCCATTGTGATGTCAAACCAGAGAACATTCTCTTGGATGACCACCTTCAGGCAAAAATCTCTGATTTTGGGCTCTCAAAGCTTCTGAGTCCTGAGCAGTCTGGTCTGTTCACAACCATGAGAGGCACTCGTGGCTATCTTGCACCTGAATGGCTAACCAACTCTGCAATCTCTGAAAGAACTGATGTCTATAGTTTTGGAATGGTACTGCTTGAACTTGTGAGTGGAAGGAAAAATTGTTCATTACGATCACAAAGCCATAGCATGGATGACAGTAATAGCGACGGTGGCGACTCTTCATCATCATCAAGGTCAGTACTCGTTTATTTTCCTCTACTTGCATTAGAGATGCATGAACAAGGGAAGTACTTGGAGCTTGCTGACCCAAGGCTACAAGGACGGGTAACAAGGGAAGAGGTGGAGAAATTAGTGCGTGTTGCTTTGTGTTGTCTTCATGAGGAACCAATGCTTAGGCCGAATATGGTTAATGTTGTTGGAATGTTGGAAGGTGGGACTCCTCTGGTTCATCCAGCAATAGAATCTCTAAACTTCTTGCGCTTTTATGGGCGTAGGTTTACTGAGGCTTCCACAATAATGGAGCCAAATGGTTCTGTGCCATATCCACTAGCAAATGCTTCTACAAGCACAAGAAGTGGCTTTCATACGGGTTTTTCTTATATCTCTTCACAGCAGATCTCCGGCCCAAGATAGTGTTGAATGGCCAAGATTTTGCCACTTCTGTATAGTTTTCTGCGAACGACCATGAAATACATGTTGTTAGGGGTTCTAGTAATTGCTTTCTCTTAAAATTGGAATGTACTGTACCATTCTTACATTTTGCCACAATGCTCAAGATGGATTTAGTTACTGTGATTCTTTACACTTGTGTAAAGGGTTCTTTTGATATAATATTATATGTAACCTAGAGGTTGATTCAGTCCTTATATTTTACCCTCTTAATGTCATTACGTTGTTATATCTAATTATAGTAGATTGGCAGTATGAGAAGATGCTCAAAGGTTGTCATGTTATGTCTTTTTTACACATTTTTTCATTTCACTGTATAAGTACAGAACCCCTTTTAGCAACCTAATCATCAGATTTATTTTCCCTCTGGAAATCTATGCGTAATATCTCTATTTCTGTCATTTTGTCCAGGATGATTGAATATTTTGTAAATTCTGTGCCATTAATTTTGTTGTTACATGATATTCATTGATTTGCTGTGCTAACTGTTCAGAATTGAGGAGATTTTGTTGTTTGCAACATAATTGCTGTGTTCCTGAGTCATGGTTATTGTTAAGCTTGCCTTAGTAAGTGACTTTCTCGAATTAGAATTTAATTATGCAAAAGAAAAGAGACCAATGTTTTTCGCCTTTATCCAAATGAAAAAGTTTAACTGTTGAATGCTATAATAACATTAGAAATTATCCAACAACTGTCATTGTTTACATCTATTTTATTTCATGAACTAGGCTGGTCTTTATTTTTTATTTTTAGAATTATCGGATCTGATAGGTCCATAGTTAAGTTATTATTAGTAAGTTTTTTTCTTCACTTTGTTTTTTGGTTAGATCATAGATCTAGTTGATGTGATTCCAAACATCAAACATCATCCTGTTGATGAAATCAATGATGTTCTAGTTTTTAAACTCCTCAATATAAAGTCTTTCTGCTGTCCTTGTTACCCCTTTTTTGTCTTTGATGTCTTTAAACTATGTGAAAAGTTCATGTCCGTGCAACATGAAATTGTTTTGAGGCTGTAATGTAATAGTGGGTTTGTTTAGGGTAGAAGTATAAACGCATTAATGATTTGGCTCAGTACAGTTTATTTAGGACTTGGGAATTTTGTCAATGTGTATTTTGTGTGATACTGTGATTGTTTTAGTTTTAGATTACTACTGTTAAGGTGAATGAACTAATACATTGAGCAGTTTCAACTTGTCAAGGTGCTACTGGTTATCATATTACACATGCCAAAATTTTGATGACTCCTATCAGAATTGGAGCTATTGGCCACCATGAGGCCATTATTGTTTGGCTTGTTTTTTCCATTTGATGGTCCTAATTAGTGGTATTAGTTTGTTAAAAGCCCAAAGTAACAAATTTGTACAGTGGCCGTCATTTGCATTCTCACCAATGGCATGAAAAGAAAAAAGGACTTTGGGAGAGGAACATTTGTTTGTTCTAGGCCAATGCATGATAATACTTTGAAATATTTGACTTCCATCAAGGGTTAATGGAGATTGATGACAAATTTATCTCTTAATATGATGGTTGAATTAATTGACATAGAAAATAGAACATATTGCCCTGCAATCATAATACTCAAACATAGTTATCTTTCCTATAGTTGCTTTTCACAATTTTAGAATATTATAATAGCTAATGTTGAGAGGATTACATTTGTATGTGTTTATTTTGAAAGACAAACATTTTAGGTATGTTCATTAATGAATTTTCAGAAGTGTTTTTTGTGTTTTGATTTTAAAAGGTTTTTGATGCGATATGAAGTTGAGAAGTGTTTTTGGTGGGGTTCACATTTGAGAAAATGTTTTTTGTGGGGTTCCCTTAAGAAAATTGTATGGTAAGCTTTTTAGAAAATATTTTGTATTTTCAAAAAAACAAATACTAAACCTGTTTGATAGAGGTAGAGGTAGAGGTGGTCACACAACCACTTTTCTCTCTCTTTTTTTTTTTTTTTTTTTTTTCTAAAAAAAAAATTATTTTTATAAGTAATAAGTCAACCTCTACACTAGAAAAAGTAAGCACCCACTTTCTCAAAATACTCTTATAAGGTGTGAAAATTTTTCTGAAAAAAAAAAAAAAAAAAATTGCGAAAAAGTGTGTTGTGTTTTGAAAATGAATTGCTACTAAATGTTTTAAAAATGTGTTGTTTTTGTTGAAAAGAGAATAATACTTTTTGAAACTACCTTACCAAACAGTCTTGATTACTTCACTATTCATTTGTAAGGGTTCTTTAAAAGGTCTTGAGACCTAGCCCTATATAGTTGTTCTTGGGTTGAATCATCCTGTGCCTTTGAAAACCTTGACATGGAATCAAGTGCTATGCTTATTTTTCAGTTATCTTCTTCTTTTAATTGATTTCAACACTATGTGTTTTGATTATGCCAGTTGTTTCCTGACTGTTCTTAAAACGCATTGCAGCTTGTCAAAAACACCTTCCTAAAGAATGAACGCACTCTTCCTAGAAAAATAGTTGAGATGGTGTTGGCTCTAGCATTGGAGAGGACAATGTCAAAAAGGAGAATTCTTAGCTGCTATGTGAATAAGGTTTGGTCAACTGTGCTTCTTATAAATCTTATTTATCACACGATGCTGTCTCTTAGAATCCTATTCCCAATATCATAACCCTACTATTTTTCAGATATTTTCATATAATTTTTATTGGGTGTAAGTTTGTAATAGAAGTCAGACAACATTACAGATTTACTGGGGACATGGTATTTACGACATTAAATCAGCATCACTTTTCTACTTTGGGAAGCATCCATCTCTTCTAAGTTTGGGGGAGTCTGCAATGCTTGCTGGGATTATACCTGCCCCAGAACTTCGATCACCACTCAGGGATCTTAACAGGTTTGGTGCTGCTATTTATGCATTAATCCTACTTTGGTAATCGATTCCTTGCTTCAATCGCATACATTCTATTAAAATGATTTATGCACTTTGTTCTCGGCTCCCTTATATGTTTATTACCAATAATTGCATAAAAACCAAAATCTGAATTCTCACTTTCTGCATAGGGGGAAGACCTTCCAAGCTAGAGTCTTGAGGAGGATGGTGGAAGTTGGTTCTCTTGATATTGAAACGGCACTTTTGGTTGTGAAACAATCTCTTCAACTGCGTGTTGATATGTCAGAATATGCTGATGGATTGTTGCACCTATTACCTTTTTCCAAGGAGGTAATCCTTTTCCACCAATTAAATTTAAAAGAAAGTTTCCTTTCAAATCCAAGCAAAGCCTCTGCTCTATAAGATTGTAATAAAATAACCTCTCTTTTTTTTTTCTTTTTTCCTTTTTCGCTTTTTTATTTTAGTGATCTTGGTAGTGAATTACTTTTGAAAAAAAAAAACAGAAAAAAGATTTTGGTTGTGAATTTATATGACATGATGTCTCTACAAACAATTATCGTTATTACATATCTATTAGTAAGTCTACAACTGCATTCCAATTTCTAAATGTTTCTGCGGTTGATCCTACTTCTGTGGCTTTGTATCATAATGAGCTTGATCTAATTACTGTATTACCTCTTTCTTCTTTCTCTTTTTTTCCCCTTTTTTTCACCATACTAGTATAGTTTTCCTGCAATGAACGGAGATGTAAACTGAATGAATTTAAGATTCACTCTAGAACATACCTCTTAGCCTCACAACAAATAGTCTAACTGGTTCACTTCTTCCTCCTCTTTTCTTTGTTTTTATTTTTGGCTTTTTTCCTTCTTAAAATGATTTCTCCTCTTAATTCTTGGGATTGCACTAGAAGGGTAACCAGAAAAACAAAGGGAAAAGGTGCTTCTGGCCCTGTTTAGATGTCGCTTGAAAATTGAATTGGTTTATCTGATTTGCATATAACATTGGAACAATCTCATACCTATGATCTGGATAGTTCTAGACAAGCATCCATCACCATGTTTGATGATGCTATCTCGTCATTTATAGTGAACCTCTAACTTTTTGGGGGTGATCCAATTTAAGCTGCTGACAATGTACCATACAGGATTTTTTTCTCTAATGAAGCGATTTCAAATTGCGTACTCTTGATAATTTACTTTCTCCCTTTTTTCTTTTGGTGTCAGTTTATGAATGAGAACTATACTAAATTGTACTTGATTTCTTAAAAAACTTGTCCAAAAGTTTGTTTGATTTGCCACCTAGGGACTTGATGCGTCCAGCAAACTGAACCAAGGAGGAACTATCTCAATTTTAAAGGATGTATGGAACTGGGAAAGAGAGAGCATGATATGTGAAGCATGGGAAGATATGGAAAGATGGGCCAATAAGGTGCGGCCAATTGTGCATGGAACTTCAGCAAAAAAATTCTGGTTGTAGTGACAAAATGGATGTTTCCTAGCTAGTACATAGTAAGTACTGTCTTCTGATTTTTGTCGTGCCTCTTTATTAGACTGAACTCGCTATAAAACTTGGATATCTTCACCAGCACTATGCTAATTCCATCAAGTCTTTCTTTACCATTTTAATAGGCACCAAACCTTATAATAACTGCTTGTGTGCATGTATCTTAAGTTTTCTGTGATATTTTCTGTTATGTGGCTAATGTCAAACTAGGTCTTATTTGGAGGGGCTTCGAGGCTTCTGGAAAAGTTTCCTGTTGATGATTACTGACACTCAAGCCTCATATCATTTTTTTTTTTTTATCAAATGGTATTTAGGTTTGGCATTTCTCTGTTTAGATCATGAAAAATATGTGTAAACATTTTGTTTAGAAGCATTTTAGTTGAATTAGGATATTCTCAATTTCATTTGAACTGGAGAATATCTAGTTAGTCATAAAGGAGGAAATTTTTATCCCCTCAAAAAGTAAAAAAAAAAACAAAATTACTCATTCACTCTAACTAACTGGATATTATTCAGTTAATTTGAACGATTAAAAAAGAATGCTATGTTGCATTTTTTGTTTTTTCCTAATTTTATAATCTCTTTACCAACTATCTTTCTTCATAGCAATCAATGAATGTTCTTGGTTGTCAAAAGTCAAAAGAATGCTCTTGTCAAGACAATAAATAAATAAATAAGTAAACTCTTTCTTCAAATCAATCAAAGAAACTCACATGAGAGTTGGACTTTTAGCTGTCAAAACTCAAAAGAATGATTAGGCTGGAAGTCTTTTTTTATTTCCAAAGCAATCAGTTATTAAACTTTATAAATTTAACTATTTTTTCTTAAATACTGTTGGTGCATTTTTAGGTCCAAAAATTTGTTACCTCATCAATTTTTTTCATGGCTAAGCTGTGAAGGGACCCTTGTACGGCAATGAGGTTGCTGCAAAACAAAAACAAGGTCAGAGGGTCTTCAGTTTGACCGAAAACTCTCCAATACTTAAATTAGTATATTTAGTTTTGGGTAAAAAAGATAATAAAAATTTGCTTCTAATTTTTCATAAATCAGTGTGTTGAGAGAGGTATGCAAGAAATGAGAGGGAGAGAAGGTCATGAGAGAGAGAGTGAGAGAGATGTGAGGGTCTCTAGGAGTCCCTACGGATATTCAGACGTATGGGTGGAAGAAGAAGAAGAATAAAAAATCCCCTCTTTCCTCATTTTATCCAAAGATGCAAAAAAATGTGGACACATGTGATTAGGTGAGTGAGTAATGACATACTGTAAATAAGTGTAAAATAAAATGAGGCCCACTAGGAGATATTTTTCTCCCCAACAAATACTTAAATAGTCATCATCATTAGATGTGGACTAATCATAGGTGCATAATAAAATGAAAAGAAATGTTACTTTTCATATACATTTTACATTTATAAAATGAGTATCACAAATAACATTACTTTAAAATGATATAGGAGAGAGGTTAGCTTGACTATTGTAAATTTAAATTTTTTTTTCCTAACACTAAAAATTACGAAAGAAAAAAAGATTATATATATTCACAAATATGTTGTGTATTTCTTATATTGTTATTTTATCAAACAAAATAAGACTTGTTTGTTAATAAATGATTTACAAATTGGAAAAAGAAAATTAGTTTATATATTTTAATTATTGATAAATAATTATTGTATTCATTACTTATAGTTTTAATTTAATTGCATTTTGCTCAACTATATCTTTTAGTTATGTTTATAGTGGACCTAAATTTTGACTCCATCGTTGTTTGTAACCCTTTTTTGTTTTTTCGTGGGGTTTTGTAACCCTTCTTAAGACGAGGAGTTTTTTTCCTTTCACCGACCTTCTCGCTTTGAGCAATTGGACAGTCTATGTGTGGGGTACATTCACGGACACGGGACACGGGACACGTGACATGGTAGGACCGTGTTGAGAACAAACCTGCGGAAGGAAACCTTAATGAATGATCTGCGGAAACCTTAAACCGATGTTAAATCGCATTTTTATTTTATTAATGTAATAGTGTCAATAAATCCATATAACTTGTCCAAAAAAAAATTAATCCATATACCATATATATAGTAATACTATTTAAGTAACCTGTTATATAATTACTATACAATTGAGATAATGTATAAGTGAAAATCAGGCCTTATTATTATTTTTTTTAAAAGAATAGAAAAAACAAAAAACAAATTTGTAACAAATAAAGCTATATATTATAGTAAGTGACTAAATCAATTGAATAATGTTTTTTTTTTTTTTTTTTTTAGAGAAAATGGCATACGCCGTATATTTATTGCATAGCTTGCAAAACAAAGATGTCTGCTTGCAAAATTCACTGATACATTCTGGTGGATTATACAACCACACCATGAGAACATTGTCCTTAATCGCCATCCTAGCTAAGGCATGAGCCACCTTGTTCCCCTCTCGACATACATATCTCATCTCCCACGCCGGTATTGGACGTAAAAAAGAGCATATGTCCGCGGTAAAAAGACACGTACTTTATCCCTGGCCAATTCAAACTCAATGAAAAAAGGTTATCTCCCAGAATTTTGAAAGTGAAAGACCCTTTCAACCTCCACCAACGTATTAGCCTAGCTTTGATTGTTTCCTTGCTTACAATCCTCTCTGATAGTAGTTTACCCACCACACAGGCTTGTCCTCACTTGACTACCCCCTTCACTTCGATCTCCTGAATCTCTACCTCGCCGTCTTCTTCATCCGCAAGAGAAAAGTTTGCCTATAAATTGGACAGTTCATCCGCCATTGTTTCGATTTGATCACACGTTACTCTCAATAACCAGCAAAGTTACGAGACACTATTACACTCTTACTTTTCCACACCCTTGGATGGCTTTTAAAACCTACAAATTAAAATCCAATAAAAATTAATTGTGTAGCGCTAGCATTACTCAAATTCAATTATGATTTTAAAGGGCGTGTGAAAATTCCAATGTGTAGCATTAGTCCCCAAGCAATCATGATAACGAATAAAATACGGATAACTGAGTGCGTAATGGTGTAAGGCTTTTTATTTACTAGCTAATTAACAACAAATTCAAATGCACGTGCTTAATTATTGCTAAACTATTTTGGCTTCCTTTTTATTTCATTTACACCACAAAAAAAACAAGGTTTAGCGACATGGTTATTTGGGGCATTTTTGGCTAAAAAAACGTCCCTATTGATTTCGCAACGCTTGATTAGGGGCACTTGGGACACGTCGGTTTTTAGGGCGACTAGAATTTAAGATTGAGACGTTTTTTTATGAAAAAACGCCTCGAAAAGAGGACGTTTGGAACAAAGCACCCCCTTTTTTAAAAGGAGGCGCTTAGTTGTGAAAAACGCCCCTTTTTTTTAAATGGGGACGCTTCCTAGGCAAGCGCCCCCTTTTTTAAATGGGGGTGCTTCCTAGGCAAGCGCCCCCGTTTTTAAATGGGGGCACTTCCTAGGCAAGGGCCCCCATTTAAAAAAGGGGGCGCTTTCTAATCAAGCGCTCCCTTTTTAGAATGAGGGCGCTTCCTAGGCAAGCGCCCCCTTTTTAGAATAAGGGCGCTTCCTAGACAAGCACCCCATTTTTTAAAAGGGGTCGCTTGCCTAGAAAGCGCCCCCTTTTTAAATGGGGGCGCTTGCCTAGGAAGCGCCCTCATTCTAAAAAGGGGGCGCTCAGGTGGGCAAGCGCCCCCTTTCATAAATGGGGGCGCTTGCGTGTAAAGGGCCCCTATTTCTATATGGAAGCACTTCCACGCTGCGAAGCGTCTGCAATAATTAATATATAGAAAAAAGTATTTTTCTCACGCAATTCATATATATTTTTTATTTTCTTCTAATATACAATACGCAATACAATATTGTATGGCGTATTTTCTCCATAAATATTGGATTAATCCATAAATATTTTCTCCATTCATCAATCTCATACAATCTTATACATATATATCTCACAATTCATATCTAATCCATATATACAATCTCATATCTCATAAGACATTTAAATCCAAAATGATGATATCATAAACACAAAGTGTACGTACCACATCTTAAAGAGTTAACAAAAATTGTACCATACATATAAAATAAAATATCCAAAACGATTTCATAAACACAAAGTGTACCACCTCTTAAAAGAGTTCACAAAAATTGTATATTACATATGAAATAAAATATATCAACGAGTTCGCTTAGCACTTGGCGTTAAATACATACCCAACCTAACAGGTCAAGTATACGTACGTCACTTAACGATTACCTGCAAATGATAAAACCAAAAAAAAAAAAAAAATTAAATTACAATATATCTAACTATTTTGAAAGTTCAAACCTATATATAATTAGATTATATTACAATTGACTAAGATATGAAGATTTACACATACTTTGTGATGATCCATAATGGTCGCCTTCTGCATCAGCTGCATGCTCATCTTCATTTGTTAATTCATTCTCACCTATATATAAATAGATGCAACTGTATATTATGCAATCATATATATGTTCTTAAGTCAACAGTAATGAATTGTGTTTGAGCAGTTAGTTCCCCTATAAAAGGATAAAAGATAAAAGAAGAAGAACATAAAATAATTTTTATTGTGTTTAAGTCATATAAGCCAACATTAAAGGATAAAAGATAAGCCAACATTAGAATTTCAAATTTTATGTTGTTCTTCATTTATCTTTTATCCTTTATTGTGTTTAAGTTATTTTTATATAACTTAATGTTTGAGCAGCTAATTCCCCTATATAACTAAAAATAATTTCGATGCGCCTGCTATCTAGGCGCCCTTAATTAAGTGCGCCTGGATAGCAAGCGCCATTAATTAGGGGCACCTGCCAGCTAGGCGCCCTTAATTAATGGTGGCTGGCTGGCAAGCGCGCCCCTAATTAAGGTACATTCTGGACTCCAGAAGATCATCATGTTTCATCCACAATGGCATATATACAACTTTTCCAAAGAACTTACATAAGACAATTAAAATTCAAAAAATGGCACCAATCTCGACGAGGAAAAACAAAGGAACATGCTAATAAAGGATAAGGAAAAACAATAAAATTAAAATTAAAAAAAAAAAAAAAAAAGAGGTATTCCGATAATTCTGCAATAATAATTCAATACTAAATGTTAATATGAACGAACTGCACAGTGAAATCAAAATTGAATTAAATTTGAAAGAACACTCCAGGACAACCACGGAGATTCTTCAAAATTGTGATTGTTGCATTCAACAAACCAACTACACCCTAAAAGTAGAGAAAACTTTGCTGAATTTAAAATCCCTAATTCTCATAAAAATCATAATACATCAAAAATCTGACTTTTAGAATCCCAAATCGACAACTTAAAGAGACAGCAGATACAAAGAAAAACAGAGACAGAGAGAGACTCACTAGTACAGGAATGTAGAGAAAGGCAGGCCGGTTTTGACTGGAGAAGATGGCCAGTGGGTTGGCCAACCGTGTGGGTCACTGGGCGCCAGAGAGAGAGATAGGAAAATCGAGATTGAGAGAGGAGTGACTAGCGCCGTAGAGAAAGATATGGATCGATATATATTGAGGGAGAGGGGAGAGGCTAGGGATCGAATATATATATATATATATCATGATGCAGAGAGGGGGGACTGGCAGGCCGCGCGGTAAAATATATATTGAGGGAGAAATTAAGTCTTAGAGCGGGAGCTAAGGAATCAAAAGGAAAATTAAGTTCCACTCGCAAAAACAAAAAATATAAATATATTAAAATTAAAAAACACTTATAAATTTATTTATAAAAATAAAAAGTAAATATTAAAAATTAAAAAACATTTAAAAGAGACGTAAACTAAAAAATATATAAATGCAAAATCAATTAATGTGGTTGTCTAGATTAAAAATTCGTCTATGTGATATAAAAACAAAAATAATACTAATTCAAAAATTATCGGGATAGGCCACAATAAGAATTTAA
>NC_081541.1:5314836-5315914 GCF_901000735.1 Corylus avellana
CGTGTAGTTAAATTAATGCGGGCACTTGAAACAGGGAAGTGACAGAAGAATAGAACAAAGAAATGGTAAGAATAACAGACGAGCTATTGGAGCTGCAGTCAGAGGGGCTTGGTTTGGAAGGTAACGTTTTGAAGTCCAGTTTAAGGGATGAAGAAATGGAGGTGGAGATGAAAATAAACATGTACCCACCATGCCCACAACCCCAACTGGCTCTTGGGGTTGAACCTCATACTGACATGTCTGCTCTCACCTTACTTGTCCCCAACGATGTTCCAGGCCTTCAAGTCTCCAAAGATGGCAATTGGATTGCCGTCGATTACTTCCCAAATGCACTTTTTGTCCATGTTGGTGATCAGATTGAGGTACACTCGACATTTTTTCTCATGTTGGTGTCAAACAAATTACATTTTTTTCTCATAGGATTATATTGTTGTTAATGATGTTTCAGGTGCTGAGCAACGGGAAGTACAAGAGTGTTCTTCACAGGAGTTTGGTGAACAAAGAACGCACACGCATGTCGTGGGCGGTGTTCATTGCGCCTCCACTGGAGGCGACGATTGGGCCACTTCCACAGCTTGTGAATGATGAAAATCCACCCAAATACTCAACCAAGACCTACGCTGAGTATCGCTACCGGAAATTCAATAAGCTCCCACAGTGATAGCAGATGAATCATGGGTTTTATATTATAATTAAGCTCAATCATTGCGTTGGAAATTACGGTGAATTCGATGTCAGTCCTTAATGGATCTGGCTTTTATGTCGTAAAGAAATCTACCGTATAAATGCTGTTATAGGAAATGGTGCCGTTATCCTTAAAGCAAAACTAGGTCTCTTTTATGATTACACGAAACGGCACAGTTTTGATCTCAAAAATAGGTTTCTTTTATGAACTCACGTTTCTTTTATGAACTCGCGTAGAGTTCACGCCGTCACAACAAACGGCAAATATTTGAAACGTCACACAGCAAAACAGAGAAGAGAGAGGAAGGGGTTAAACGTCAGAGTAGTGGCAAACAGAAGCATATATACGCAACTAAGTTCCACTAATTCTACTGAAACATCCTTTTGGGAGTCG
>NC_081541.1:5316014-5361447 GCF_901000735.1 Corylus avellana
AAAATTAAAAAACATTTAAAAGAGACGTAAACTAAAAAATATATAAATGCAAAATCAGTTAATGTGGTTGTCTAGATTAAAAATTCATCTATGTGATATAAAAACAAAAATAATACTAATTCAAAAATTATCGGGATAGGCCACAATAAGAATTTAATTTCTGTAGGCACCCTTAATTAAGGGCGCCTAGCTGGCAGGCACCCCTAATTAAGGGCGCCTAGATGGCAAGCGCCCTTAATTAGGGGCGCCTACCAGCCAGGCGCACTTAATTAAGGGCGCCTAGCTGGCAAACGCCCCTAATTAAGGGCGCCTAGATGGCAAGCGCCCCTAATTAAGGGCGCTTTGATAGTAGGCATCCCGAACTAAGAGCACTTGCAAGCCAGCGCCCTTAATTAGGGGCGCTTGGATAATAGGCATCCCGAATTAAGGCGCTTGCCAGCTTGGCGCCCTTAATTAGGGGCGCTTGCCATCCAGACGCACTTAATTAAGTGCGCCCAGCTGGTAGGCGCCCCTAATTAAGGGCGCCTGGATAGCAGGCGTCCCGAATTAAGGGCGCTTCCCAGCCAAGCGCCCTTAATTAGGAGTGCTTGCCAGCCAGGCGCACTTAATTAGGGGCGCGTAGCTGGCAGGCACCCCTAATTAAGGGCGCCAGGATAGCAGGCGTCCCGAATTAATGGTGCTTCCCAGCCAAGCGCCCTTAAGTAGGGGCTCTTGCCAGCCAGGCGCACTTAATTAAGGGCGTCTAGCTAGCAGTCGCCCCTAAATAAGGGCACCTGGATAGCAAGCGTCTCGAATTAAGGGCGCTTGCCAGCCAGGAGCACTTAATTAGGGGCGCCTAGCTAGTAGGCGTCCCTAACTAAGGACGCCTAGATAGCAGGTGTCTCGAATTAAGGGCGCTTGCCAGCCAAGCGCACTTAATTAACTAAATTTGGGCATGTCCTATTGAAATGTCCCGAATTAAGGAGACGTTTTTCTGCGCAGGCGTTGCTAATTTTATTTTGTGTCGTTTACACAATAAAATGTCCCTATAAGGGGATGTTTTATTAAAGCGCCTCTATTCCAAGCGTTACTAAACCTTGTTTTTTTTGTAGTGTTAGTAATTTCATTCCATTAATTGGATTGGGAAAACTATTTGATATATAGTACTTGGCAAAACATTGGGCGGCGAAATTATTATTATTATTTAAAAAAAAAAAACAGAAATACAAACAAATAATATAAAGTGGGGCCACCATACAAATGGTCCCCAAGGCACTTACAATAAAAGATCTGGATTCTGGATTCGATTGATAGCAACTTAATATTAAAGGGATTGAAAGCAACTTAATATTAAAGGGATTTCTTTTTGTGTTTGTTTTTGTTTTATATATATAAAAAGAAAGAAAGCAATGACCACTTGGCTCCATTTGATTTTGACCCGCCGCTATTATTAAAGACCGACATCGAGTTCACCGTATTTTCCAATGCAATCATTGAGCTTATAATCTAATACCCATGATTCATATGCATGCTATCACTGTGGGAGCTTATTGAATTTCCGGTAGCGATACTCAGCGTAGGTCTTGGTTGAATATTTGGGTGGATTTGCATCATTCACAAGCTGTGGAAGTGGCCCAATCGTCGCCTCCTGTGGAGGCACAATGAACACCGCCCACGACATGCGTGTGCGTTCTTTGTTCACCAAACTCCTGTGAAGAACACTCTTGTACTTCCCGTTGCTCAGCACCTGAAACATCATTAACAACAATATAATCCTATGAGAAAAAAATGTAATTTGTTTGACACCAACATGAGAAAAAATGTCGAGTGTACCTCAATCTGATCACCGACATGGACAAAAAGTGCATTTGGGAAGTAATCGACGGCAACCCAGTTGCCATCTTTGGAGACTTGAAGGCCTGGAACATCGTTGGGGACAAGTAAAGTGAGAGCAGACATGTCAGTATGAGGTTCAACCCCAAGAGCCAGTTGGGGTTGTGGGCATGGTGGGTACATGTTTATTTTCATCTCCACCTCCATTTCTTCATCCCTTAAACTGGACTTCAAAACCTTCCCTTCCAAACCAAGCCCCTCTGACAGCAGCTCCAATAGCTCGTCTGTTATTCTTACCATTTCTTTGTTATATTCTTCTGTCACTTCCCTGTTTCAAGTGCTCGCATTAATTTAATTACACACTGGAACTAGGGATTCATATTAGAATACAATTGAAAGGTCAAGTAAATGAAAGTGGAGTGAATGTCGTGATACGGAGGAACGACTAGGTTATGGGATGTGGGGGCAACAACCCCATTGCGACCCTCCAAAATTTAAAAATCCTTAAGTTTTTTGTTTTTTTTTTAAAAAGAATTTACTTCCTCAGACAATCAAAATGACAATAAAATTCCTACCATCAAAATTTTTTAACAGCCGTTAATTCCAATCAAAACGCACTGTTTTACTTCATTAAAATATGAATTTTTTTATTAATTTAATTTTAAAATTTAAATCTAAAAATAAAAAATAAAAAATTGAAGGGGTGGCTAGGGGCGGCACTCCACCCCAAGGGGTTTGGGATGGCATGCAGGCCACCCCTCCACCCCTAGACTCCCCATGGGGTGGCTGGGAGCCACCCCAAACCCCCCATCAGCCACCCCATGTGTGCCTAGGGGTGGCTCGCAGCCACCCCTAAGGATGGAGGGGTGGCCTGCGAGCTACCCCAAACCCCCATAACCACCCATGGGGTGGCCGCGAGCCACCCTTTGTCACTATTCAATTTTTTTTTTAAAAAAAAAAATAATAATTTAGATTTAAATTTTAAAATTAAATTAATAAAAAATTAATATTTTTTAAGATGAAATGGTACGTTTTGATTGGGACTAACGGCTATTAAAAAATTTTGACGGTAGAGATTTTATTGTCATTTTAATTGACCAAGAGAGTAAATTTTCGGAAAAAAAAAAAAAAATTAAGGATTTTTAAATTTTAGAGGGTTGACTTAGGGACTTATTATACAATTATGTAACTTTGAATCATTGATAGTAAAATACAGTCCCACTCTGTAGGCACATTGCCTAATTATGTTAAATTTGTTTCTTGACTCTCTCTTTTCAATTATATTATTCATCATTGTTGTGAACTGTAACAATACGCTGGAATCTTGTTGGGACCTAGCTTTATGATCGATGCTAGAGAGTTTTGAACACAAATTATGTTTTTTTTTTTTTTTTTAGTTATTATCCACTGTACAAATAAAATAAACTCACACCTCATCCTTTAGGTTTAGGTTAAAGAACTCCAATGTCATTATCTGTTTAACAATATTTTATATCTTAATTTTAAAAGACAGCATCGTACTTAAAAAACGGATTTAGCTTGAGCACTGTTGTAAAAAAAAAAAATTAGTGTACGTAGTATTTTTTAAAACCGTCTAAATTAATGTTATTTCTTTGAAAAATATATGAAATTAAATGTAATTTTTTTACGGCACCGAACCAAAATTTACTTAAAACGAGCCAACCAGCCATTGTACGATTCCCAACCCTACTCATGTATTCAAACAAATTAATAAAACAGTACTATACTATCAAATATATATATATATATGTGCATGGATGATGAAAAGATGATATATGTATGTAGGTATACCTGTAAGCAGGAGGGTTTTTGGGCCATATACCATAATTGACCTTAGGAGGAGGAGACATGAAATGGAAGAAGTAGTCAATCCACTCGACCTTCTCATCGCTGTTCTTAGTCATCTTGGTCCCGTACCCTTCGAACTTTCCAGTAGCGGCGTCGTTTGCATAGGCCTCCTTTTCCTCTTGTGGGAGCCGGAAGAACTCCTGTCCCACCTCTTGTAGCCGTTGGGTCAACGACGGTGATAGGCCGTGATCGGTGACGAGGAAGAACCCCCACTCCTGGCACGCCAAAGCAACTTGTTTAACGAGCACGTCATGCGGCTGAGAAAGTGAGATGATTGGCACACTCACCCCCTCCATGGCCTTGCTGTTCTCCGGCCGCTCGTGGGCTGGGCGGATGAACTGCTCCGGCAGCTCCTTCAGGCCGCTAAAAGCCAAGCCCTGCACTCTCTGCACGTCCATTTTTTCTGGGTTGTGAATAGATCGACAGCGCAGAGAGGTGATTCTATATATATATATATATAGATGGAACTTAATTACTTGTGTTGTAAGTTTGCAATGGTAGGTTTAACTATAAAAAACGTGCGGCTTCTGCTTGAAATCCATCTACTAGTCAGCCTGTCGTATAATCAATTTAGTGCGATGGATCATCGGGGAATTAATGGAAATGGGTTAACGAAAAAATCTCATATATATACGCATGTGTTTGATTGATCAATAATTGTTCCCTTATGCTTAATTTCAGCTTTCTCTACACGTACATTGCCTATTATTATGGGTTTGTTTTTTTCTTGCACATGACCTATCTTCGCTTTTCTTTCCTCCAATAACGTTCTTTGTTCAATTAAAGAAATTATGGGTGTGTTTGATAATTTGTTTTACGAGGAGGTTTTTCGTATTTTGGTTGAAAAAGTGTTTTGATTTGTTTTAAATTTTTGTTTAATTGTTCTACGTTAAAAGTTTTTGTTAGTGTTTTAACATTTTTAGTAAAAGAATAAATAACAGAGAGATAGAGAAAGAGAGAGAACGAAATATAGAAGAATCAGAGAGAAAACGAAATTTAATCCTATAAGTTGAGTTTTTTGTAGCAATTTATACAATTAATTTAATCCCATAATAAAGGATTAGCTAAGTTACTCATTTTTTATTGGTTTAACTAACCCTGTATGTATAAGATTAATAATCCCATGCGAATAGAGTGTTACCAAACAAATGACTGGCCATACCTAGTATTAGCTAGTCCAATTCAATGGTCTATTCCGCAAATCAAACGGGGCCTTAATGAATGATTTGCGGAAACCTTAATTTGTTGGGTCCACGATGTCCATTGTTTCTATTTACTTATTTATTTATCTTTTTTTTTTTTTAACTAAAATACGGATTAGTCCGCAATCATGATAATTGATAACGAATAAAATACGGATAACTGAGTAACGTATTAATGGAGTAAGGCTTTTTATTTACTAGCTAATTAACAACAAATTCAAATGCACGTGCTTAATTATTTCTAAACTATTTTGGCTTCCTTTTTATTTCATTTAGTAATTTCATTCCATTAATTGGATTGGGAAAATTATTTGATATATAGTACTACTTGGCAAAGAGTATAACTTCTATAAGGAGCTACTGTAAACCAGCGTCTTTGTGCCCACCAATAAGAATTGGCCACATAGGATTATTGCACCAAATCAAATAAGCACCAAAACACTAGATTATATAAGTTTTTTTAACTTTTTTTTTTTTTTTTAAGATTGTGCAGGGGTTGGAGGTGCTGGCCATCTAAGGTGACCTGTGAGCCACCCTAGATGGGCGGAAGTGGCCGCGCGACCACCTGCAGCCCATATGGGGTGGTCAGCGAGCCACCCTCTGGGCGGAGGTGGCCGCGCAGGCCACCCCAGCCCATGTGGTGGCTCGCTGAGACACTCTATTCGATCTCGTTCGGGTATAATGCTGGTCAAATACGGGTTGTTCGTTGATTATTGAATTATTATGGATCTTAATTTGTATTTTGTTAGTAATATATTGTTAACAATGTTTGTTAGTGATTTTATCTTTGAAGTTGACTGCAATTTGAAAAAGAATAGTTATTCAATCGTGGTTCTAATTAATATTGTTGCACGCATTTTCCAAGTGGCAAACTCTTTGAAAATCAAGAGCTTTCTAGATCTGACATACCAGACTGTAGCATACATGATCAAGGGGAAGACATCGACGGAGATCTGCAGGGCCTTTAACATAAAGCATCAATTCATGCCGAAGGCTACCTCTGCCCATGGGTGGCTCGTCGGCCACCCCATATGGGCTGGGGGTGGCCACGCAGCCAACTCCACCCATCTGGGGTGGCTGGCTAGCCACTCCAGACGGATGGCTGGCGAGCCACCCTTAATTTCTGCACAATCTTTAAAAAATTAAAACAAAATTGAAAAAACCTATATAATCTTATAGTTTTGGTATTTTTTTGATTTGGTACAATAATCTTACATGACCAATTTCTATTGTGGACACAAAGAAACTTGCGTAAGAATTTATACTACTTGGCAAAACATTGGGCGGCGAAATAATAAATTTTTTAAAAAAAAAAATACAAACGAATAATATAAAGTGGGCCATTCACCATACAAATGGTCCCCAAGGCAATAATAATAAAAGAGTATCTAGATTCGATTGAAAGCAACTTAGTATTAAAGGAATATTTTTTTAATGTAAAAAGAAAGAAAGCAATGGCCACTGGCCCACTTGGCTCCCTTTGATTTTGACCCGCCGCTATTATTAAAGACGGATCCGGCTTCATAAATGCTGTTATAGGAAACGGTGCTGTTTTTGCAAAAAGCAAAACTATGTCTTTTTTTATGATTACAACAAACGGCACAGTTTTGATCACAAAAATAGGTTTCTTTTTATGAACCTCACTACGTGAGTTCACGCCGTCACAGGAAACAGGTTCCGAATTATTGTTTTGACAGTTAATGAATTGACAGGGTACCTCAGGTAGATCCATTGAGCGCTTACTAGTCAGGTTCTGCTGATGGCTCTGACCTACAGGCTATAGATGGAGAGAAGAGAGAGGAATGGGAGGACGGTGAAGATACATGATCTCTAGGGTGGTGTTTGATAAATGAGTTGGCTTAGGGTGGTGTTTGATAAATGAGTTGGCCTAGACACTGTAGTTGATATAAATTGATGTGAAAAAAATAAGGTTAAATATCTAATATCCCTGGGGTTTATGAACTTTATTTTTACCTCCCTAAAGTTTCATTTTTATCACAGGACCCCCATGAGGTTTTGATAAAGGACCAACTTAATCCATCTATTAGTTGACCGTTAAGACTGACACGTAGACCAATCAGATATTAACATGTGACACCTATTTAATTTTTTTTTTTTAATTTTAAAAAAAAAAAGAGGAAAAAAATTGGGAGTGGCTCAAATGGCCAAGGGGGTGGCCACCCCCAATTTTTTTCCTTTTCATTTTTCATTTTTTTTTTTTAAATACATTTTTTTAATTTTAAAAAAAAAATAAATAGGTGCCACGTGTCAACATTTGATTGGTCCACATGTCAGTCTTAACGGTCAACTAACAGATGGATTAAGTTGGTCCTTTATCAAAACTCAGGAGGGTCCTGTGATAAAAATGAAACCCCATGGGGGTAAAAATAAAATTCCTAAACCCCAGGGGGTATTAGGTATTTAACCCAAAAAAATAAGAATGTTTGGTATAAAAAAAAAATGAAAAGTGAAAAAATTTTGTTTTGTAGTGATTTTTTTATTTGAATAATAATAAAAAGTAAATGATTTGATATAAAAAGTGAAAAAAGTTAAAATGTTTTGATGTTAATTTTTTTGGAAAATGGTGATGAATAGTACCTAGGCCAACTTCAACTCTTTTACCAAACAAGGCAGATCTCTATGGTAGACTGGTTCGGCTGTTGCAAAACCTTCATTCTTAATGTATTTGGGAGTTTGAGGCAAAATTGTAAAATTTAGCCTTATTTTTTAAATATTTAAATATTAATTAAATAATATTTAGGAAAAAATATAAAATGGCCCCCCAAACTACCAGCTATTTGTAATTTAGCCCCCAAATGTTCAAAATGTAATAAAGTAACCCATCAAACTACCAATTAGTTGCAATTTGGCTACTCCGTTAGTTAACACCGTCAAAATGGATGGAAAATGCAAAACGACGTCGTTTTGTTGAGGTTAAGTTACTAAAATACCATTTTTTTTAAAAAAAAAAAATAAAAACAAATCCAACTAAACGTTGTCGTTTTGCTTTAAAAAAATCTATTGCACGACAACATATCATACTTCCGTCCATACTGTTTCTCACTTCGTTTTCTTCGTCTTCTTCATTCTAGTTCGTCACTTTCAGCTCAAAACCTTCTCCTCTCCGGCTCACAGCTCATCAATGATGGTTTTAAAAATTAGGGGTTTTACAAAATAAGTTTCTTAGGGTTTGTTTGTGAATTGTGGTCATTCAGTCTTTCGATTCCAGGTATCTCTCTATCAATCTCTTATATCTCTCATCTCTCGCCCTATATCTGTATTTCTATCTCTCATCTCTCTGTTTCTGTTTTCGTTTTTCCCTCTTTGTATTTCTATCTCTCATCTCTCGGTTTGTTTTGGAAGAAGATAAGGTTTCATTTGATCTGTTTTGTGATTTGATACTTATTTCTTTGTAGGTCTTATATTGAAATGTATTGTGATTTAGATTCGTTATTTCGGTCTCTGATTCATATTGATTTCGGGTGATTGTGGTTGATGAAGCTCAAATCAATTTGGGTATTTGTTTCAGTGATTGAAGGGTTGATTAGGTGTTCTTGTTCAGTTGTAGTTGATTAATTGATTGCAAATTTTGGGGTTTGTTTTTGAAGGTTTTGTGGTTGAATTGAAATGTTATGGGCTGTCAAACCAATTGGGTTTCGAGAGGAGTTTTGATTTGGTGATTTTTGGGGGATGGCCGAAAACCTCAAATCTTCAGCCATAATGCTATGGGAGAGATTGGAGAGGATATTGATATGGGAATAGAACTCTGAGTTCGTACACTCCAATAAAGAAGATAAATGATTTCAGCATCTGATGGTACACTCCAATCAGTTGATCAAATACTTACAAAAAAAAAAGTATATTAAAAAGATAAGTCAAAGAAGAAGGATTAAAAGTCCAATTAGTTGACGAAAAATTCAAAGAAGTAGAAAAATGGTTTCAGCATATGATGGAACACTCCAATCAGTTGATCAAATTCTTACCAAAAAAAAAAAAGTATGATATGTTGTCGTGCAATAGATTTTTTTTAAGCAAAATGACAAAGTTTAGTTGGATTTGTTTTTAATTTTATTTTTTTAAAAAGGGTATTTTAGTAACTTAACCTCAACAAAACGACGTCGTTTTGCATTTTTCATCCATTTTGACGGTGTTAACTAACAGAGTGGCCAAATTGCAACTAATTGGTAGTTTGAGGGGGTACTTTATTACATTTTGAACATTTGGGGGCTAAATTACAAATGGTTGGTAGTTTGGGGGGCCATTTTATATTTTTTCCTAATATTTATTTTAATATTGCAAGAAATCTTTATCTAATAAGCACCGATTCTGTATTCAGTGATTTTTTGTTTGAAACTAAAATTACCAGTTTGCCCTTATTATTTGTTCTTTACACTTAAATTAAGCAGGCTTATTTTTGTCTTTCAGCATTTTCGTAGATTGCAAAATAACTATTTTAACATTTTTAAAATATGAAAAGTTGAACATTTTAACCTTTTGTGAGGGGTTGGATTTCTGCAAAATAACCACAACAGACAAGTCTGTGGGATTCTCATATATATATATATTCGTTCTTATTTTATAGAGGGCTCAATATTATAAACAAATAATATATATTTTTTTTTTAAAAAAAACATGTTGACTGTTGAGGGACTCGTGGCCGTTGTGCAAAAGGGTTCCATATTATAAAAAAATAATATTATTTTTTTAAAGCATATTGAAGGCCTCAAGAAAGCATGTTGGGGCTTTGAGGGCCTTTATGCAAAATAATATTTTTTTTTATGCATGTTGAGAGCCTTTATGCAAAATTTTTTTTTTTTTTGCCTTATTAAAAAAATATTTTGGGCCTTAAATTTTTTTTTTTTTCCTTAAAAATCTGGGGCTCTAGGCGCCGGCCTAACTCGCCTAGCGGTTGGGCCTGTCTGCCTTCATAACAACTCCATTTGTGCCATCAACACTCAACAGGTTATGATTGGGTAGCCAGGTCCAACCCAAGAGCTTGGTTGATTCATGATTGTTCGACCTGACGTTTGCAGGCCTGAGAGCTCTACTTTTTCTCTAACTACTGTGATCTTCGCATTTTGTACAGGATTCCATGTTTAGATCTTTACTTGCAAAAATTGTTCTACTAAAGTATAACAGTTACAGCCTGCAAGAGAGCAATCTGCCCTAGCATGACTTGGGGGAGGGTAGTTTCTTTGAAAAAGCAAGTTTCAGCGACTCCCAAAAGGATGTTTCAGTAGAATTAGTGGAACTTAGTTGCGTATATATGCTTCTGTTTGCCACTACTCTTTCTCTGTACCCCGTTTGAAATATTTGCCGTTTGTCGTGACGGCGTGAACTCTACGCGAGTTCATAAAAGAAACGTGAGTTCATAAAAGAAACCTATTTTTGAGATCAAAACTGTGCCGTTTCGTGTAATCATAAAAGAGACCTAGTTTTGCTTTAAGGATAACGGCACCCTTTCCTATAACAGCATTTATACGGTAGATTTCTTTACGACATAAAAGCCAGATCCATTAAGGACTGACATCGAATTCACCGTAATTTCCAACGCAATGATTGAGCTTAATTATAATATAAAACCCATGATTCATCTGCTATCACTGTGGGAGCTTATTGAATTTCCGGTAGCGATACTCAGCGTAGGTCTTGGTTGAGTATTTGGGTGGATTTTCATCATTCACAAGCTGTGGAAGTGGCCCAATCGTCGCCTCCAGTGGAGGCGCAATGAACACCGCCCACGACATGCGTGTGCGTTCTTTGTTCACCAAACTCCTGTGAAGAACACTCTTGTACTTCCCGTTGCTCAGCACCTGAAACATCATTAACAACAATATAATCCTATGAGAAAAAAATGTAATTTGTTTGACACCAACATGAGAAAAAATGTCGAGTGTACCTCAATCTGATCACCAACATGGACAAAAAGTGCATTTGGGAAGTAATCGACGGCAATCCAATTGCCATCTTTGGAGACTTGAAGGCCTGGAACATCGTTGGGGACAAGTAAGGTGAGAGCAGACATGTCAGTATGAGGTTCAACCCCAAGAGCCAGTTGGGGTTGTGGGCATGGTGGGTACATGTTTATTTTCATCTCCACCTCCATTTCTTCATCCCTTAAACTGGACTTCAAAACGTTACCTTCCAAACCAAGCCCCTCTGACTGCAGCTCCAATAGCTCGTCTGTTATTCTTACCATTTCTTTGTTATATTCTTCTGTCACTTCCCTGTTTCAAGTGCCCGCATTAATTTAACTACACGTAGTGATTTGTTGGAACTAGTTACTCATATTAGAACACTAATAAAATGCTAAGTAAACGGAAGCAAAGTGAATGTTGCGACACGGGGGGAACGACTAGGTTATGGGATGCGGGGGCAACGACCCCGTTGCGGTACGGTACGGGATACTTTGAGATTTTCAAAATACGTCAATACAATTAAGGTTTAAGGTTTTTCTATATATATGTTATCATGTAGAAAAATGATACACAACCCACATTTTTCTCCCAAAAGTTTGTTCTCAAATGATGTATCACAATCTCATAAGTTGGTGACACACTTTCCAAAATAATAAATCTCATGAGATAGTGACACATCATTTGAAAGGAAAATTTGGGATGTATAGCACTCATCTATAATATAGCTCTGAATCATTGATAGCAAAATACATCTGCACTCTCTGTAGACGTAGGCACATTGCCGAACCACATTAAATCTGTGTTTCGACTCTCTCTTTATCTTTCTCTCTTTTCGATTATATTGTTCATTATTGTTGTGAACGGTAACAATATGATCCAATCTTGTTGGGGCCCTAACTTTAGGATGCTAGAGAGTTTTGAACAAAATTTATGTATTTTTTTTATTAGTTATTACCTGATGATATGCATGTCGTTTGGATTATTTATATGTTCTGTTCTTTCTATTGATGAACTTAATCTGGTTAGTACGCAACTTCGTTTTCTGGTCCACTCGTACAAATAGACTAAACTCACACCTCATCTGCTAGCCATTGTACGATTCCCAACCCTACTCATGTATTCAAGCAAATTAATAAAACAGTACTATACTATCAAATATATATATAAAGTATGTAGGTCAGTAGGTATACCTGTAAGCAGGATGGTTTTTGGGCCATATACCATAATTGACCTTAGAAGGAGGAGACATGAAATGGAAGAAGTAGTCAAGCCACTCGACCTTCTCATCGCTGTTCTTGGTCATCTTGGTCCCGTACCCTTCAAACTTTCCAGTAGCGGCGTCGTTTGCATAGGCCTCCTTTTCCTCTTGTGGGAGCCGAAAGAACTCCTGGCCCACCTCTTGTAGCCGTTGGATCAACGATGGCGATAGGCCGTGATCGGTGACGAGGAAGAACCCCCACTCCTGGCACGCCAAAGCAACTTGTTTAACGAGCACGTCATGCGGCTGAGATAGTGAGATGACAGGCACACTCACCCCCTCCATGGCCTTGCTGTTCTCTGGCCGCTCGTGGGCTGGGCGGATGAACTGCTCCGGCAGCTCTTTCAGGCCGCCAAAAGCCAAGTCCTGCACTCTCTGCATGTCCATTTTTTTCTGGTTTGTGAATAGAACAGCGCAGAGAGGTGATTGTGCCCGAATTAGAGACAAAACGGTTGGTGGCTTCTCATATGACATATATGTATAGACTATATAGATGGAACTTAATTACTTGTGTTGTACGTTTGCAATGGTAGGTTTAACTATAAAAAACGAGCTGCATGCGGCTTTGCTTCAAATCCATCTACTCGTCAACCTATCGTATAATCAATTTAGTGCGATGAATCATCAGGGAATTAATGGAAATGGGTTAACGGAAAAGTCTCATATATATGCATGTGTTTGATTTTTTATTTTTTATTTTTTTATTTTTCTAATTGAATAATATTCATGTGTTTGATTGATTGATCAATAATTGTTCCCTTATGCTTAATTTCAGCTTTCTCTACAAGTACATTGCCTATTATTATGGGTTTGTTTTTTTCTTGCACATGACCTATGATCTCTTTTCTTTCCTCCAATAACGTTCTTTGTTCAATTAAAGAAATTATGGGTGTGTTTGATAACTTGTTTTAGGAGAAGTTTTTTGTATTTTGGTTGAAAACGTGTTTTGATTTGTTTTAAATTTCTGTGTAATTGTTCTACGTTAAAAGTTTTTGTTAATGTTTTAACCTTTTGAGTAAAAGAATAAATAACACAGACGATTAACAATCACACCAAAGGGCCAAGTTAAAATACAAAATAAAATTAAAAAAAAAAAGAAAAAAGAAAAGAAAAGTTGGCCCTTGGGGTGGCTGAACTATCTCCATAAGCCATGGGTTGGTTCGGCCACTCTACCCAAAATAGGGGTGGTCGGCGCGCCACTCCCTATATTTGTCAGCCACCTATTTTTTTATTATTAATTTTAATAATATTTTATTATTATTTTTATTAGTGAAATATGTGTATTACATGTGGTCGTAAAATTTTTGAAAAAATATTCTAACCATAAATTAAATATTATTCGACCCATAATAAAATGGAGATTATCCTATTCCTGGTCCCCCACCATGCATACACACGACACATGCACGATGTGTTTAACATAGAATGGCGAAGAAAATTAAGATAAGGGGACAAATAAATGAACCCTTTAATGCACATCTAGGGCTGTGTGCCCATCCTTCCTTCTCCAGGGTGGGGACATAGCCCTTTCTCTACACGTACATTGCCTATTAATGGGTTTCTTTTTTCTTGCACATGACCAGCTTTGCTTTTCTTTCCTCCAATAACGTTCTCTGTTCAATTAAAGAAGTTATGGGTGTATTTGATAACTTGTTTTACGAGAAGTTTTTTGTATTTAGGTTGAAAAAGTGTATTGATATGTTTTAAATTTATGTGTAAAAGCATGTTTGGGATTGTGTTTGAGAAATATAGCTTTTAAGTCGAAAAGAGCTTTTGAGTAAAAATTTCATTTTTAAGCTTTTGCCAAAAGTGTTTTTTGGCCATTTTTAGACTTGTTGGACCATTAAAAGCGCTTTTAATTTTTGGACCAAACGAGTATTTTTTTCTTCAATCGAGTTTTTTAAGTGTTAAAAGCACTTTTAAGCCTCTCAAACGCAATTTCAAATAGGCCTTAATTGTTATACATTAAACGTTTTTGTTAATGTTTTAACCTTTTTAGTAAAAGAATAAATAACAGAGAGGATTAAAAAACACACCCAAGGGCCAAGTTTAAAAAAGGCTGGCCCTTGAATCACCTCGTGGCACAAAGGGGGTGGCACCCTCCTTTTGCAAGATGGGGTGGCCGAACCATCCCCATAGGCCATACGTTTAGGGTTTAGGGTGGGGGTGGTTCGGCCACCCTCTGGCTGGCCATTGGGGTGGCTCCCTACCCAAAATGGGGGTGGCTGGCCACCCCTACGGTGGCCAGCCACCCTATTATTTTTTTTATTAATTTGCTTCTTTTTTTTTAAAAAAAAATAATATTTTATTATTATTTTTATTAGTGGGATATGTTGTTACCGTGCACAACAAATATGAATATATAGAATTGAAAAGATCAAGAGAGAGTTGAGACACAGATTTACGTGGTTCGGCAATGTGCCTACGTCTATAGGAGAGAGTGCGGCTATATTTTACTATTCAATGATTTAGGGTTACATCAGAAAGGGGTTAATTATGAGGAAATATTTTTCCCAGTGGTCAAACATACTTCCATCAGAGCGATATTGGTGTTGTTGGTAGCTCATTATGACATGACATTTGAGCAAATGGATGTGAATAAAGCTTTTTCTCCATGGTGATTTGGAGGAGCAGATTTACATGGAACAGCCAGAAGGGTTCAACCAACCCGGACAGGAGCACTTGGTCTGTAAATTGAATAATTCACTTTATGGGCTAAAGCAATTTCCAAGGCAATGGTATAAGTGGTTTGACTCCTACATGATCAGAATTGGCTACATGAGATATGAGTATGACTGTTGTATATATGTGAGGAGCCTTGATGATGACTCATTTATTTTTTTGTTACTATACGTTGATGATATGCTTATTGCAGCTAAGAGTATAGTGGATGTTAACAAACTAAATGTTTTGTTGAGTAGAGAATTTGACATGAAGGATTTGGGCGTAGCCAAGAAGATTCTTGGGATAGAGATTCACAAAGACAGGGATGCCAAGAGATTGTGGCTATCTCAAGCCGGCTATGTAAAGAAGGTGTTGGAGAGGTTTAGCATGGAGAATGCAAAACCGATAAGTACACCTTTGGCGAATTATTTTCGTTTGTCTACCTCACAGTGTCCAAAGACAGTTGAAGAAATTGAAGACATGTCTAAGGTCCTATATGCTAGTGCAGTATGATGTCTGATGTATGCTATGGTATGTACCATGCTAGATTTGGCTCATGCAATCAGTGTGGTGAGCAAGTACATGGCGAATCCGGAAAGACAGCGCTGGGATGCAGTCAAATGGATTTTCAGATACTTGAAAAGTATTATAGAGTATGGCATCATTTTTGTCAGACAGAAAAGTGATTTGTCAGTCGTCGGATATGTGGATGCAGATTATGCAGGGAATTCGGATGACAGAAGGTCGACCCGGGTTATGTGTTCGCTCCGCTCTTATAGGAGGACCCATATGTTGGAGGTCTATGATCCAATCCACAGTTGCGATGTCCACGACTGAGGCAGAGTACATGGCGGCGGTTAAGGCCGCAAATGAAGCTTTGTGGCTTACAGGGTTAGTCAAGGAGCTGGGTATTCAGCAAGGCGGAGTTTTGTTGTAGTGTGACAGTCAGAGTGTCATTTACTTGGCAAAGAACCACGTGTATCATGTGAGAACCAAACACATTGATGTGAGGTTTCACAAGATCAGGGAATTGGTTGCTATAGGTGAATTGTTACTTGAAAAGATTTACACTTCTGAGAATGCAACGGACATGTTGACGAAGCCTGTTACCGCAAACAAGTTCAAACATTGCTTGGACTTGACAAATGTCTCTAGGTGCTAGAAAGGAGAGGAGAGAAGGCGGCATCCCCAAACCTATTAGTTTTAGGTGTAGGCCCAATACTTGAGTATCTTCAAAGAGGTGAATACTCACCAAGATGGAGATTGTTGAAACATGTAGCTCATATTCTACTATTGGCCCATTGGGTGTAATTAGATTATGTGGGCCTGATGACAAATAAGTTGTGAGGGGTATTTTGGAGTTTCCTAAAGTACTTATAATTAGGGTTTTCTTATAAATATGTTATGTTGTAACCTTAAATTATTGAATAGTAAAATATAGTTGCACTCTCTCATGTGGACGTAGGCACATTGCCGAACCACGTAAATCTGTGTCTTAACTCTCTCTTGATCTCTTTCTTTTCGATTCCATATATTCATCATTGTTGTGCACGGTAACAACAAGATATGTGCCCCATTTGTAGTCCTAAGATTTCTTGAAATTCTAGCCATGAACTAGATATTCTCCAGTCCATTATGGACTGAAAAAGATCCTATTCCCGATCCCCCACCCATGCATACACACATGACACATGCACCATGTGTTTAATATAGAATGGCGAAGGAAATTAAGATAATGGGACAAATAAATGCACCGCTTTCACCCACATCTAGGGCTGTGTGCCCATCCTCTCTAGGGTGGGGACTAGGGAGGCCAGAGGCATACAACAACCCTTTTAAGATGAGGATCGATCGCGACCCCTACTTAAGAGGGATTTAGATCTTCTTCAACTAATTTACAATGGTCAAGCAATTTTATTTAAATAAGTTATAGCTACGTAGAGTTTTAGAACTCTACGTAGCTATAACTTATTTGAGTGGTATTCTCCACTCAAATATAATTGAGTTATTATAATAACTCGATTACTTCGTATATTTGAGTGGAGACTATCTTTCAACCATTACAAGAACGTGTTACCTACCACATAAACATGGAAAGACTATTATTTATCAACCACATCATGAATGTAGAACAACTATAGGGAAAGTAGTTAAATAAAGCCCCATAAAATGGATGCAAGGTATCAAGTATAGGAATTTGTCGATCCATCTCAAAAACCTCTAGCTCATTGCGAGATTCTCACTTCAAACAAACCTGCTAATTTAAGCATCGGAGTTGTTCCGGTATTCAGATCAGTGGATCCTTTGACACTTTTTACTATTTATAGGTAGCACATCGCCAATAATGTCGTGTCAAAAACTACTATAACAGAACATTTGAATCATTTGAATTAGAGAATAGCCAGTTAAGAGTGCATCTCGAATTGCGATTTCGCAAGAATAATTTACGTTTTTAAAAGATATCACAAAACGTAATGTGTTTGGTATTGCGATTTAAAAAATACTTAATCTGAAATAGAAAATATATATATATATATATATATATATATGTGTGTGTGTGTGTGTGTGTGATTTCTATAAGCAAGCTATGAGGAGTTATAACAAAAAGTACGAATTTAAATAAAAATCACGATTTCGCATAATAAATATTTGATAAAAAAATATTTTTAACATATTTTACCAAATGGCTTTACAATTTTAAAAAGTAACAATTTTAAAAATGTAATTTTTAAAATCGCACTTATTAAAATCACAAACCCTAAGATCTAAGGTGAAAAAATAGGCCACGTCATTTTAAAAAAGTAAGCTGCAAACCTAACATTTTGGACAGTGGGAAAGAAAAGGAATTTTTTTTTTTTAAAAAAAAAAAAATCAAGCAAGCAAGCGGGAAACAAAAATGAACAGGAAAACAAAATGTTGAACATCAGCGCATCTAATTGGTGCATATCCCAGGCTGGAGTTCTTTATGCCATATATTGTCATACAAGATATGAAAAGACATATATAGTCGTCCCTTTCAGCTGCTTTTGCTAATTCAGAGGGCATATTTCAGATGCAGCTGATTTTTTTTGCTATTTCATAATCCATTTTAAGAACTTTGTGGACTATTGTTTAGCCGTAAAATGTTTTAAACGTTTAAAAACGTTTAATAGTTTTTGGCACGTGTATATATATATTAAACTTTAAATTACGATAATGTTCTGATTAAGTCCAAAAGCGGTCCCTACTGAGTCCTAGCGGTATCCCGACTAGGTCCTGACCATGTTTGCTTTGTGGCCTGATGAGTCCTAGACAGGTCCTAATGGGGTCCTGACCGAATCTCAGTGAGGCTCTGACTGAGTTCTAGCGATGTCTTATTTGAGTCCTAACCAGATCCTGATCAGATCCTAGTGAGGTCTTGATTGGGTCCTAACAATGTCTTGGTTGGCTCCTATTGGTGGATTAGTGAAGTCCTAGTAGGGGTCCGCACGACATCCTGGTTGGATTTGTCAATTCGAAAAATGATTTACGAATTTCAAAAATAAAAACAAATTTCTAGAAATAAAAGAGGTTTTTTTATCAAATCAAAAAATATTTTTTGTTAAATATTATTTTCAGTTGTACTAAAGACCCAAAAATACATAACCTTTAATCATTTTTTGCCAAACAAATGAAGCTTAAATCATTCTAGTGGAATGGAGCTTTCCTTTTACCTTCTCATTGTTTTTCTTCTTGGCATCGTAATCTTGACATTATTTTGAAATCTTTGTGGTTCAGTGTCTTTTCGAATGGAGGATATACAATTGTTATTACTGGGAAATTACACTTAGCTGTCTCAAATTTATATCTCATTTGCAATCAACTTCAAACTTTAAAGAGGAATAATTAACTCCTCAAATTATTAAACGCTGTAATTTGCCCCATTCGTCAGCATTTTTCATTAACTTGGACAGAAAATGAGTTGCATAACAATCAAACTGTCTGTAGATAAAAGAGACACCCGGCCAACTAAAAAAAATAAAGGGTAAAGTCTACTTAATTCCCTTAAATTACCACCTCAATGACAATTTATCCTTAAATTATTAATTGCGACAATTTACTCCCCAAACTACCAAAACAATGACAATATATTCCTATTTTTAACAAAATAACTAAATTACCCTTACTAAAATAAAAACAAAAATACGAAAATTTATTTTTATTTTTTCAAAATTTTAAAGATATTTTTGTTTTATTAAAAATTTTATAGGGGTAATTTTGTCATTTTGTGAGCATTGGGGAATACATTATCATTATTTTGATAGTTTGGAGGGTAAATTGTCGCAATTAATAGTTTGAGGAATAAATTATCATTGAAGTGGTAGTTGAGGGTGTTAAGTCGACTTTATTTTATTTTTGACATTTTTTGTCTATATAATATAATGTCGGTCTATATATATTTTTTCGCGTGCTCAAGAAAAAATAGAAATTGCAGCATTGGGTTAATGGCCTCCACATCCACTTAAATCATGACACGTGCAACTAAGTATTAGAAGAGCCATGCGATAGCCAATGAAACCCGAGAGAACGCGCAATATTGACGTAAAAAATACCTGAAAGTCGGTCGTCGTGGTAAATTACCAAAATCTTATTAAAAGACCAAATTGATCGGTCTCGTTTGTGGAAGACCCTGGAATATCGCTCTCTGCTCCGATGGCTTACGTTGAACGAGGTTAGCTCTCTGTTCCCCTCTGCCTCCCTCTGATCATTATTTCGTGCTTTAATTGTAATTCTAATTATTATTATTATTATTATGAGAAATCAGGCTCTACACGTTCGCTTCTCAAATCGTTCATTCGCTTATTGAAAAAATTTGGGGATTTAGGGCTTTTATTTATCGGTTTGCTGTAGATTATGCCTTTGATGAATTGACTGGTTTGAATCGCTACACCTTGGAACGGTATTTGATTTGGTTAATCACAGTAAGCGCCGTTGTCTAGTCTATTATGAATTGAATAGATGTATCTGCAATGTAATATAATTTCATTAGGGCTTTTCTAACTATGATTGGGGGTTGTGTATGATGCCGGAGATGAACCTGGCTTATTTTCCTTTTCACAATTTTACCATGCAATTTCTATTTGGGAAAAGGGTAACATCCTTCTTCAGTTGTGTTGGTTGAGAACGTCTAAATTCCTGCAATTTTCTTTGGAGTCCTTTTTTTCTAACAAAAGAATAAGAAGAATGGCTCTTTCCTAGTGCGTTTTGGAGGCCCCATACCAATGCATGTATTCTCTCTTCTTCTTTTTTGATAAGTAATCGAAAGGGCCCAATTCAAGAATATATGAAGTATACAAGAGAGACACCTAAACAGAAAACAAAAAAAGATAAAGAAAATCCTGGAAGTTAGGAGAATGAAGACAATCAAACTGCTGTCACCCATGTCTTCTCTTTTTTATTGGGAAGCCATTTGAGATTAAGCTTTCTGTCCAAATTTTAGCTTTATAGTTTAGATTTTGGTGCATTACGTTTCCTTGATCTTCGGTGCAGCTTGTATATCTAACCTACTGTTTATGTGTGCTTGTCTAGTCTCATATGAATTTGTTCTCTCTCTTTTTGAAGTTGTTTGGTTAAGGTCTCTTGTTTTCTGATGAATGATTTTCTAGCCTTGATGGAAGCAACCATGTGGTCCGTGTCCCTAAAATATAATTTTAAAAGGCTATTAAATGGTTCCCTATTTCACGTGTTATTGCCCATTTAAATAGTATTTAGATAGAAATCGTGCTTTTATATTTTTCCTGCATTGCATTTGTTTTATGGTCCCGATATTTTATTGCATTTGTCACCTGCTTCACTTAAGTAACTGACATGCTGTATGCTTCACTTAAGTAACTGACATGCTGGATATTTCTACACTGTCATTCATGTTACACAACGATAGGATGCCTGTGACGATTGATTAGAGTGTTTAGTTGTTACTTATGTATTGAAACTTTCAATGTTGATTATACATGTGTAAGTGTAAAAAAGGTTGAGTCCCACAATGGAAAGATATCACAACTACGAGTGGTTAATGTAATATAATTGGGCACAAACTCATAGATTTAAGTTTTTGGGTTAAGTGATGTCTGAATATGTTTGATCATGATCTCACTAAACTTTGAGCTGAGAACTATCCTAATATGTTACATAATGGTCTCACGAGAAGACTCCTCAAAGTTTTAACCTTCCCAAAAGGTGGAATTAGAGCCAATGGTGGTGTGTGATATAGTCAATGATGGTGGTCCCTTTCGCAATTAGAGTGAGTCTTTGGAGTAGGGACAAATGTGCATGGCGTGAGCATGAACGAATATTTTTAAATCTGTGGCAGTGGTGCACACTGCACGCTGTGGGCACATATGAGGGCTCAAACTATAGGTTTAAGTTTTGGGTTGAATGGTGTTTCAACATACTATACTCTCTCACTAGAAGACTCTCCAAGCTGTTAAATCTCCAACAAGTGATATCAGAGTTGATAGCGGAATGGCACAGGCATGGACATGGGTCATTGGAGTACAGGTGCATGTGCATGCATGGATGAGGGTTCCTAAAGTAAGGGTAACGATGCATAGTGCGAGCATGGACAAGGGTTCCCAGAGTAGGGGCAAAGTTGCATAGTGGGGGCATAGACGAGGGTCCCTAGATTAGGGGCAAATGTGCATAGTGTGGGCATGGACAAGGGTCCTTGTGGGAAAAGCAAAGGTACATGGTGTAGGCATAGACAAGGGTTTTGGAGTAGGGATAAATTAAAAAGTGCATGGCGAGAGCAAGCCCAAATAAGACATCAGTGATCTTGGACTGCTTGTAAGTTCAACAAAAAGCTTCATTTTGAGGGGGAGTGTTGTAATATGGTAGACTCAGACGTGAGGGGGAGATTGTTGAGTATACAAGTGTGATTGTGGAAAGATTGAGTTTCATGCTAGAAAGATGTCATAGATGTGAGTGGCTAAAATAACATAATGGGCTCAAACTCATAGGTTTAAGCGTTTGGGTTGAATGGTATCCCAACATGCTATCTTATGATCTCTCTAGAAGATTCCTCAAGGTGTTTATTTTCCTGACATTCAGAATGCTTAGCAGTGGGTTGTTAGTTTCAAGTGACATGGACTGAGGCTATCGTAGTACTATTTATTTTGATATATTTGCTTTCCTCCTTTCGTTCTCCCTTTCTCTCTCCCAAAAAAAAAAGTCAGAGAATGAATCCTTGATGAATTTCATTTTTAGCATACTCGATACATGCTACTATTTTAGGAATGAGGCTATTCTAAAACAAGGAGTTCAAACTTGTCAATATGATACTATATGGTAATCTTGCCATGCCATATACCTGTCGGCAAAATTGCTATCTGGCTAAGCAATTAAAAGGAGGATTTGTAGCCTAAAAAATGATGTCGCAAATAAAGAAGAACTATTCTTTGAAAAAGTTGTTCTTGTTGATGCTCTTTCTCTCTCAGGCAGTGTCTTAGTTTTTCCTGCAAAAATTTGTCTTGTCTTTACAGTTATGTCAGGTCGTTTCCTTGTCTCTAGAATTTCAATTCTTGTATTATTATTATTATTATTATTATTTTGTGGGGGAGGGGGGAATGTGTCTTCCGTTACTTTCTAGTTCTGTTCCCATAGTTGATTGGAATGCTGAAAGTGCTAACGCCAAATTTTAAATGTCTAGCTTTATTGTTAATTTTGGGTGATATAGAAAACATTCCTGATGAGGCCAAAATAACGAACTGCGGTTCCTTTGATCATCTCTCTCTATTATTTGTTCAGGCGTTGTGAAATCCAAGCGATCAATATGGCGGCTCAAGACTATCACAGACTTCTTCTGGGCTATTGTTAACTTCTTTGGCGTGTTTTTTGCAACTATGTTTTCGGTAATTCTGATATTTTTCCCTCACTTTTTAATGATTTACCCCACCTTGGTTTATCGAAGAGGTCTTATGCATTTAGAAGCTTAAGTTCTCATTGTTGCATGCCTCAGATGGAGAAGTCAGATGCTTACAGAAAAGGCTCTGGCGCTGGCAAGAAATGGGATGGTGGTGGGCCAGGAGGTCCAGGGGGACCATACGGTGGTGGTCCACGTGGGCCGCCTCGTGGACTAGACAATGTTCGTGGAATTGATCATAGTAAGTTTATATTGTCCGCCTTGTTTATTTCGTTTGTAAATGTGTTTTTCCCTTTCCCACTCCTTTATTTCATACAAATGTCTTCTTCTAAACTCCCAGGTTCTTTACCTGCATGCGGCTCTTGCTGTGGCTGAGTGTCAAGAGGTATCTATTGTGCATTATCCATATTGTGTCTCTAATGCTATGTTTGGAAATGTGTAAGGAATTACTTACCAAAAAAGAAAAAGAAAATGTTTTAAGGAGTTGAAATTGTGTAATATGTAATGTGGATGTCCGTAGATTTATCATGTGACCTGAGTATAGGGAAGGAAACCAAAAATCGTTAATAAACCACGATGGTGTTTGCACTTCCCCACCCCTTTGTGTTTGTTTTATGCTCGAGGTAAAATGTTCTTTTGTTGGAAATTATTTGCAGCGAAATTATCTTTTCCAGTTAAATGTTTTTTGTGGTTCGTATGGAAAATACAACGGCAAAGGCAATGGTAGCGAATGAACTGCAAGAAAGAGTGCTGCGTGGTAAGAGGTCAAGTGTTGTGGGTTGAAAAGGAGAAGCTTAAACTCAAAAAATGGTTTACGAAAATAAAAAATTAGTAATCAAACATAGCGGATGACGCCGAAGGATTGTTTTAGGATTTCTGGGTATTTCTTCTTTCTTTCTCTTTTTCCCTTTTTTTTAAAGGTAAAGACGTAGATTTAACTTTTAAGCATCTTAAAAATGTTGTTAATCTTTTTTAAGTTTTCAAGGATCTTAAAAGTACATATCAAAAGTATGTAGTTTTAATGAGAGATTTTTTAAGTAATAATAAAGAGGGAAAAATGCTTTAGAGGTCTTGAGTTGAGGCATCACCTTTTATCAAATCCTTTTCTAATGTTTAAATTTTATTAGTTACTCACTAAGTTAGAACCATTATCAAATAGATATTTCCACCTACCTTTCATTAAATTTTTACTGTTGCCATATCAAACCCAATCAGATGGTGACATGTGTCCCCTTTAATAAAAAAATAATAAAGAAAAATATACAAACATAAAAAATTATAGATGATTAAATATAAGGGTTAAATACCAAATATTCCATGGGTTTGGTAACTTTATTTTTACCTTTGGGGTTTTAATAAAGAACCAAGTTAGTCCATCCGTTAGTTGACTGCTAGGACTAACACGTGGACTAATCAGATGTTGACACATGGCATATATTTAATTTTTTTATTTTTTTTCTTTTAAATTTAAAAAAAAATGTAAATTATAAAGCTTAGAAAACACTCACCAAGGGCGTTGAGGACGTGAGGCTTGAAGGAGTGTCGTGCTTTTCTGCTGCCTAGAAACTCTCCAACAACTTAGAAACCATATTTGAGAGAGATTTCTTGGGTTGGAAACACAGAGCTTGAACTTGGTGCGGTAGGGGAAGGAGATGTGGAGACGTGAGAGAGAGAGAGAGAAAATAAAGGTGCGGTAGGGGCAATAGGGTTTTGCAAATTCCCAGGTTACTTTCTCTGCAATTTTTTTTGGGTGCCGTAGAGGAGGGAGAGGCGGAGACGTGAGGGAGAAAACAAATTTTTGACGGAAGATTTTTGGAATTAACGGTGGTTTGTGGACATTAGGGTATTAAAAAAAAAAACATGTGAGAAGCAAATATTTGAAAACATATGTTAACTTTAGAGATTAAATTGGAGGAATTTCCTCCAACCTAATTTGGATGAAAACTTTGTCCCTAAAAAGAATGTCAAAACATGCATTCAAATGCATGTAGTGCAGTAGTCATTGTCTTAAGAAGCTGAGGCGTCAAGGCATTAAATTTTGGTGGAAGAAATCATATGCCCATTCCATGCCTTACTCTACTTTAGAAGCATTGGAGTGGCAAGATAGGGGCTAAGATTGTGGGAAGAGGATCGTATTAGAAAATTAAGAGCTTGTTTGAAATTATGTTAAGAAGTTTATAAAATATTTTAGTACCTTAAAAGTCATGCCAAACAAAAAGGTATGTGCAAAAAAAAATTTAGAAGTAGTTCTTTTTACTTTTTCTTTAAAAGAGGTAAATATACACTTTTGGAAAAAACCTAAAAAAAAAGTTTTATTTTTTTATTTTTTTATTTTTATTTTTTTAAAAAAAGTATTTTTCTATAAAAGTAGGTACGTCTAAAAAAAAAAAAAAGAAAAAGGTCTAGGTAGGAGTCGTAGGAGTCGTAGGACCACTAACTTCTAGAAATGCGTTCAGGTTGTTGCTTTAATTCAACATTTCGTATTTGTCCATTCCATTAATTTTTTTAGGATACCTGAGCAAGAGTAGTGTTAGATAGGTCGAGTGCATTTAATTTAACCCCTTCAAAAACATCGATGCAATTAATGAAGTTGTACAAAATCAATGATGTTTTAGATAACAACTTACTCAAATTTTACCAACAAACACCCGTTCAAATTCAACTTATCAAAAACACCGATTAATGTTAGATGATAACATGATTTTTAAAATTAGGGTTAAATACCTTATTCATTCTTAGAGTTTTATATCTTTATATTTTAATTTTTAGGGTTTGTTTTTTATCACGAGAGGTCCTTATGATTTGCCTAAAGACCGAGATAGTCTTTCTATGCATCCATCTGCCGTTAGTAGACTTAACGAAAATCTATGTCACTGACTTGAGAATCAATTACATTTCAACACGTCCTAATTGCCAAATCGTTGAATATGACTGGATTTACACCCTTGCCAAGTAATAAATTGTTTTTTATAATCAAATATATATATATATATATATATATATATATATATATATATATATATATATATATTTTCTTTTGTATCTTTTTCCAAATATAACGTGACTTTTAAAAATACTAACAGATTAAAATTTAATAATGATAATTTTAAATTGAATGATAATTTTAAGGGTTAAATACCTTATTCACTTTGAGGTTTCACAACTTTATTTTTTTGACCTCTAGGGTTTATTTTTGATCGCAGAAGGTCCCTATAGTTTACCTAAATAAAAATAAATAAAAAATAAAAAACAAAGTCCTCAGTTTAGAATTACTTCAAAAACACTTGTTTGGCTACACAAAAATTACTCAAGATTTTTTTTCATTTTTCTGACACTTGGGGCCGCTCCCTAATTCTGAAAATGCCTCTCGCCTTTTTTAAACAATAAATGTTATATTTTTAAATATATATTTTTTTTCTTTTTAAAGTTAATTTTCAAATGATGTATCTTCATTTTATGAGTTAATAACACATTTTTTTAAAATAATAAATCTTATAAAATAGTAACATATCTTTTAAAAACTAACATTTTGAAAAATGTAGTCTTTTAAAACATATATCAATTTGCTTTCAAGTTTCACGTGAAGCCTCTCAATTGTTTTTTTTTATTATTATTATTTTTAAAGCTGAAAATATCTCCTACTTTTGACTTTTGAGTAGGGGTGCAAAAACCGCCCGCTAACCGCTTAACCGCCTAACCGCATTAACCGCTAACCGCCTAACCGCTATAACCACCTAGCGGTTAGCGGTTATTGGGTCTACTAACTGTAACCGCTAACCACCTTTTTATATAATATTTTTTTATAATTATAATTATAAAAATATTTATACATATAACATAATCACTTGATCATTAAATCGCATTTTTTTTAAAAAATAATTAAATCACAATTTGAGTATTAATATATTATCACTATAATTTATATGATTATATCATATAATCACTTAATCATTAAATCACAATTATTTAAAAATAATAATTAAATCACAATTTGAGTATTAATATATTATCACTATAATTTATATGATTATATCACATGAGATTGATCATTAAATCATTTGATTATATAATAACAAATTATACATGTATAATATGACATAACTCATAAGTATACCAATTCATATTAATACAACAATTAAATATCTAGAGATTCATTTCCAATGTATGTTATAAACTTATAAGTCTATATAAGTCTACATAAGTATATGAATAATATAAATGTATAATATCAATACTTAATCATATGATTCAATGACAATTCAAATACTTTATTCAAGACTTCAAGTGAATAATATTATTAATGTACAATGATAATATGATTCGTATAATATCAAATTAAGTAATTGACATTGGATTAAACAATGACCAATGTGTTACTTATAAACACAATTTAAGTATTAATGTATTATCATTATAATTTTAGTAATTTATATATTATCACTATAATTGATATGATTATATAATAATAAATAATACATATATAATATGACATAACTCATAAGTCATAAGTCTACAAGTTAATCATATGATTCATGTACAATGATAATCACAATTGATTCAATTGAATTGAACAATATATTACTTATAACTACAAGTCTACAATTTAATTAAAGCATTATTAGATACTTTAGGAATTTAGGATTTAGTAGATATTAAAAATACAAGAAAAAAAAATGAGGGTTAAAAAAAGCCCAAAAAGCCAAAAAAAAAAAAAAAAGCCAAATTTTAAAAAAGCAGTTAGCGGGCAGTTATCTATTTCGCTAACCGCTAACCGGTAACCGGTAACCGCTAGGCAGTTAGCGGTTGCTGTTAGTAAAATCTACTAACCGCTAAGGCGGTTACGGTTAGCGGTTATTGCTACTAACCACTAACCGTAACCGCCTTTGCACCCCTACTTTTGAGGTAAAAAGTTGAAAAGCTTCTCTATTATTTTAGGGAGACAGGGAGAGTGATTGAGAATTATTTTAAACCCTCTTTAGAGCATGCAACTTTGCTGGGAATAATTGAGCGGCCTCCAAATATTATTCATCTATTTTTTTTAATAAAAAAAATTAATATTAAGATATTTTATTTTTTATATTATATAATTTACTTTTTATATTATATAATTTACTTTTTAATACTATTAAAAAAAATCACTACAAAATAAAATTTTTTTATATTATTTATTACACTCATTTTTTTTTTCTCACCAAACGTAAACAATATTTGTGGATGTCATGCAACACGGAAGAGATGATGTATTCTTTTGTACATGAAACTATTGCATTAAAGACCCTTCAGAAATAAAGCCCCCTAAAAATCAAATTAAACGTCCCTAAGAAATTAAAGTCCTAAAAAGTAATTTAGATGGCACAAAAAAAAAAAAAAAAAAAAAAAATCCCTTATAGAGAGAGACATAAACCAAGAAAGTGGAATGGTGGCCCAACTGTAATTAAAGGAAAAAAAATGTAAAATTAGATAGTCTATATATATATATATATATATATATATAAGTTGCTGCCTAACCCTATCATGGGCATCGGTTTACGCAATCATTTTTTCAAATTCAATGGATCAATTATTAAATTTATTGACTTATATAGGTCTCACACAAAATTTATAGTAAATTCATTTATTCACCATATAGAAATAATTGAAAAATAATTAAAATAATAAATTTTACCATTTCTCATTTATAAAGTAATTAGTTGCAGAATATACATGTTTGCAAGTATTTAAGAGTAGATAAACATATACATTTGAATTCCCATTTTATATACAACTACCCCAATCTTGTGTAGCATGAGATTGGTTAGACTTTGAACTTGGCTGATCTTCTTGTTGAGATGAGGTGGTTTGGGACAATTTATGCCAATAACTTTACTTGTTATAATCTAATTTAGTTGGATTTTAGTACATCAATAAATGTTATATACCACAATACTAGAGTGAAATTGGGTAACCAACCCTTAATTTTTTTTTTTTTTTTTTTTAATCAATGACTAATTTAAGGGTTAGCTGAAATTGCCATAAAATAACCGAGATAAAAATGTAATTTATAGCATTATATGTTAATCTTGTTTGTAAATATTCTAATATTAAATATTTTTTATAGAAAATTTGGCTCTCGCTTTTTCTTTTTCTTTTTTAAAGAGGAAAGTAGAAAAATCTTGAATAATTTGTTGTCAATAATAATAATTTTGTATTTCAAAAAATGAGAAAAATAAATTTGAAGTAATTTTTGTGATAAATAGTTTACTAAATAATATTACTCTTATTTCACTTGGGTTAATATAACAATATTTATCCACCCAATAAAATAAAAAAGATAAAAATTAAGTATTTATAATTAATTAGTCCGCAAACAGATAAGCCTATGTTGTCCCTCACCTCATCAGCCATCGTCCGCCCTCCAAGGGAAAAAAATCCTAACTCCTTCTCTGAATACGCAAGCCAATCGTGAATGAGAGAGACAGAAACCCACATTCTAGTCACGTATTCTGTGTGGGGGGCAAAAAAGCATTCTTCCTCTGTTATTTGCATGCTTTTTGTTCATACATTTAACAATATACCGATAATCAATGCTATAAATAAGAGACGTGGATATATATATATATATATACCCAAAAATATGCAACCTACCCCTTTTCTTCTCAACCCCAGGCTATGGAGCCTATATACCTACCTCCTTACCTTTTCCTGCTCTTTTTAACTATAAATTATTTATTTAACTGGCAGAAATTTCTCTCAAATTAATTTTACGAAATTTTATTTTATTTTTTTGACATGTTCACACAAAAGAGGAAGATGAGATTTGAACTAGTAATATCCGTTTTATGAGGCGTGATCTCTAACCGATTGAATTATCTTTTGAAGACTTAATCCATGTAAAATAATGTCAAATATTTATAAACATTTAAAACGCATATTAAATTGTTAATGCCATTAATAACAGTTTATTAATTTAAATTAATATTTTAAATATTTATAAACACTTAATAATATTTTAAATAGATTAGAAAATATTTCCTGTACATTAGTTCGAAGGAAATTTTTATATATCCTCATTTAATTATAATCCCTCTAGAGCTCGACCACATAAATTTATTCTTTAATATTTACTAAAATGGGTTAATTAATTGCCTCCCAAATTAGTACAGCTTGGTCAGCCTCTCATGGCCTAACACTATTTATTGGCACATTTGCTACAAAGAAGGGAATGAAAGAGTCAGAGAGAGAGAGAGAAATTGGCAAACAAAAATGGGGGTGGAAAGAGTGCAAGACATTGCTTCCTTGTCAAAGGACGAGATCCCGGCCGAGTTCATAAGGTCGGTGAACGAGCAACCGGGGATCACAACCGTCCATGGCGAGGTCCTTGAGGTGCCGACCATTGATATGGCGGACCCAGATGAGGAAAAGGTCCTCCGTGCGATAGTGGACGCTAGCCGCGACTGGGGGATGTTCCAAATCGTGAACCATGGAGTTCCCGTTGAGGCCATAGCCAAGTTGCAGGCTGTTGGGAAGGAGTTCTTCGAGCTCCCGCCTGAGGAAAAAGAGGTTTACGCTAAGCCTCCAGGTCAGTCAGTGGAGGGCTATGGAACAAAGCTTCAGAAAGAAGTGGAAGGGAAGAAAGCCTGGGTGGATCATTTGTTCCATAACATATGGCCTCCTTCTGCCATCAACTACCGCTTCTGGCCTAAGAACCCTCCTTCTTACAGGTTTTGGAATTTTTTTTTTTTTAATTTTACTGAATTGTTTTATATATTATTGGCGTCACTTTTTCCGCATTGATTCCTTACCGTTTCGGCGAAAGGCATGGAGAACTCATGAGGCTCATGGAATTAATGTTACGTCCCATACATGCACTGCTTTGCCGATTTGTTTAACCTATTGCGGGCGTTGGTAGACGTGACGATCACCGTGAAATTTGGGAATTAGGATTCTCCAGTCTCATTTCATTTGAACCGATAATATCCGGTTAGTTATGTTAGAGGTGTATTTTTGTCCTATTAAAAAGTAAAATGACAAAAATACTTTAGGATTTGATATTTTCGGCAGCCTGGGGTCATCCCAGCGTCTGCCAAAGTCTGGTCAATTTCTTTTTTTTTTTTAAATTGAAGAAGAGATATTAAAAAAAAAATTTAAATTTGAAGTATTAGCACCAAATTTAAGATAATTAAATCATTTTTAAGGGTGATACAATCCCTAAAGGGTTAACCTTTCACTCTTAGATTTTAGTTTTAAATCCAAAAATAAATTTTGAGGCATTAAAAACTAAATATTAACTCATTAAAATTTAACAAAAAATTAAAAAAACAAAATCTAGCAGGACTAGGAAGAGAGAGATTTTTTTACAATTTTTTTTTTTTTTTTAATAAAACCACATCAGATTTTGGCAGACACTTGTCTGACTCTTGGCAGCCTGATAACAGGACTCGTCTAATAGAGCTAACTGATTTGAATGGAAAGGATCCTATTCCGGAATTTGGGGCCATGACTTTATTTCGAGAAACTATTAATAAGATCTATTTAGAACTTGTTTGAAATTGCGTTAGAGAATTTTTTTAAAAAATTAATACCTAAAATGTCATATAAAAGGAAAGTTTACATATTTAGTAAAAATTTTCAAATTTACTTTTTTAATTTTTTTACTTTAAAAATGACAAAAATATACTTTTTTTTTTTAACGAAAAAAAATATTTTTTTGCTTAGAAGTATTTAATAGTTTTTTTTTTTTTTTTTGTCTTTTCTTTTTCAAATACAATTTCAATTTCAAATTCTTAATATTAATTTTCATTAATTTATTAGCTTGTACGTGTATAAAAACTGATATATCTCTCTCTCTCATATAAATGAGAATTATGAGATGGTGTGAAAATAAAAATTATTTTATGATTAATAAAAGCTTGTCATGATAGTTTATATATATATATATTTTTTAAAAATAGCCCCATCGATCTCTTTTAGTACGTATAGAAACGCGAAACAAAGCATCATTTTTCTCTTCGATCTCTCTTGATCTTCTTCTCATGCATTAAGATTTTGGGTGATGGCTGCAGGGAGGCAAACGAGGAATATGCGAATCACATGCATGGGGTGGTGGAGAAGCTGTTCAAGAGCCTGTCATTGGGCTTAGGGCTTGAAGGGCATGAACTGAAGGAGGCAGCGGGTGGTGATGATTTGGTGTACCTTCTCAAGATCAACTATTACCCGCCCTGCCCTCGCCCTGACCTGGCTCTTGGGGTTCCGGCTCATACCGACATGAGCGCCTTCACCATTCTTGTCCCCAACCACGTCCAAGGTCTCCAGGCTTTCAGAGATGCCCATTGGTACGATGTCAAATACATCCCCAATGCCTTCGTTATCCACATTGGGGACCAACTTGAGGTAATCATTCAATTTCCAAATCTTGTATTTGTGTCGGATTTGTATCGAGTTCACAGATTGTGTTAAAAATTATTATCGCTAGTGTCACATAAGACTATGTCTCTTTTAATTAAATGAGTCATATATTTTAATTATAACTCGCTAATTTTGTATGTCACAAGTTCGCTGAAAATGTAAAAAATTGTTAGCCCAAGTAAATTGATACAAATTTTGAATAGAACTGATCTTTAAAAATTGGCTTACAAGAAATGGACGTCAAAGAACTTATATAGTCGTAGTCGACGTTTATGACGACCCATTTTGTTATTTAAGTCTCCCCTTTTGTGACTTGAACTAGTTATATTATAGTACCTAATTCTGATACCAAATAATACAAATCTTAAATAAAATTTACCATTGAATGCTTAAAAACTTATATGCCAAGTGATTAAAATTGTAACACAAATCCAATGCGAAAAGCTTAATAATTAGTGAAAGATTTGGTTGTGCAGATACTTAGCAATGGAAAGTACAAGAGCGTGCTACACAGGACTACAGTGAACAAAGAGCACACAAGAATGTCGTGGCCGGTATTCTTGGAGCCTTCGCCGGACTTTGTGGTAGGGCCTCACCCGAAGCTCATCGACCATGAAAATCCTCCAAAATACAAGACGAAGAAATACGGTGACTATGTTTACTGTAAGCTTAACAAGATTCCCCAGTAATCTACCTGAGGCCCACATAATGTAACTCTAAAATAAGGGTGTGTTTGGACATATATATATATATATATATATATATATATATTTTGTTTTGTTTGAACAGTAAAGTCTCATTGTTTATGAGAGATCCATCCACCGGCCATATCTGATAAATATCATTGATGTATTGCACTTTTTAATACAAAAAATTGTATTTTTAGAGGAATATATATCTCCTTGTTAATAATGACGACGTAGTAATTTTAATTAGAGTATGCTTAGAATTGTGTTTAAAAAATAGAGCTTTTAAGTTATATATATATATATTAGTTTTTGAACATTTAAAAGCGTTTTTATTTTTTATTTTTTTTATTTATTTTGAGTAGTAAACGCGCTTTAAGACTCCATAAACACACACTCAAACAAGCCATTAATCTTTCAAAAGAAAGAAGAGAAATGCTATTGGCATGTTCAAGTGTTCAACTAACTCTTGAATTATTTTTTAGGATTAGTTTTAAACCAGATTTAAAACTACAATAACATGTTATACCTAAATTACGAGAATTCCTTAAAAAAAAAATAAAAAATAAAAAATAAATAAAAATTGAAGATTAAACATAACTACCAATCTTTTTAGGAATTTTTAATTATGGAAAAAATTAAAGAGAACAAACAAAAAAATTAAATTATTTGTGTTTTGTTTTTAGTAAGCCTTTCTTGGCGTCCCTTTAATCGTCTTTCGAGAATCAAAAGAAAGAGGAGACAGTTTGTAGCACAAAACCTGCTTTTTCACATGACTTGTGAAAGCAAGCAATACCAGTTTCAGATTGCGAACATCCTACTTTCCCATCCCACCGACACACCGGTCTTTGATCGGAAATTTGGATAGACATATGACGCATCAGGATTTGTACAACTTTAAATAAGGGGAAAACTTTTTTTCATAACTTTTATAAAGTTTTTCAATTCGAACTTTAATGTTTAAAAATTGGCAATATATACTCAATTTTCAATTTGAACCATCTGTTACTAATTTAAATCTAATTAGACGAAATCCAACGTGAAATTTTAATGTTCTTTATTCTAATTTTACCCTCATTAAAACTTATGAAATTATATAATTACTCTCATTAAAACTTATGAAATTGAGGGCAATTACGTAATTTTATAGGTTTTAATAAGGGCAAAATTGGAATAGAAAGCATCAAAATCTCACGTAAGACGTACATGAGATGATTTCCATCCAATTAGACGAAAATTAGTAATGAAGGGTCTGAATTAAATTTTTTTTAAACATTAGGGGGTACATTGCCAATTTTTAAATATTGTGGTTCGAATTGAAAAACTCTTAAAACTTTAAGAGGTAAAGTTAATTTAATCCTTTAAATAAATTGTAAATTATCAAATTATAAAATTTAGACCATTTTTAGGTATTAAAACGACACGGGACACCTAATAAAATGGTGACACATTGTTGATGATTGAATATATTTTTATCTAGTTCTTGCTTTTATGTTGTAAAAAACTTTGAGCTATAAATGTATTTCAAAAGTACAAAAAAAAAAAAAAAAAAAAGTTTTGGGGAGATAAATTATTTCTAGTTACCTTAATAACATACTATTTTTTTTTTTTAATATGTGACATTTTTTTAACGTTTTAATACCTAAAAATAAATAAGTTCCGCAATTTAAAAATTGTAATAGATCCGTCCTAATCCCCATTTGACGAAGGAAATACTTATAATTATGGTGTGACTAGAACTCCAACCAGCCCATATGACAAAGGTTTGTCTTGTTTACATCGAACACGATTGGAAATTGGAATAGGGAGGGTAGGGGTGTCAAAAAATACCGGGGAACCGGAACCGGAACCGGAAAACCGGGAAATCGGAAACCGGAAAACCGGGTACCCCGATTCCGGTACCGGTTTTTGGTACCCGGTTTTTACCGGGAATACCGAAACCGGGTTTCCATTTTATTTAATAATATATATATATATATATATTTTACACTTAGGTTTAGGTTTAGGGTATTTTAAAAAATTAAATTTTTATTTCTAAGGCCCAAATAGGCAAAAACAATGATTTTTTAGGATTTTTGGATTTTTTAAGGTTTATTTTTTAATTATTAACAAAGTCCTTTTAATTTAGACAAAGAAACTAATAGATTTTTTAAAAAATGGGCCAACCTATAAAAAAAAAAAAATTAGCTTATTTTAGGCCCAATACCTAAAATAAGTCAAAAAATCAATTTTTTAAAAAAATCAGTTACCGGACCGGGTAATACCGGAACCAGCCGGTAACCGGGACCCCGGTTAACCGGGGTCCCAGTTTCGGTTCCGGTTTCTCAAAATTAAGAACCGGGGTACCCCGGTTCCGGTTCTGGTTTTGGCCAAAAACCGAGAAATCGGACCGGATTGACACCCCTAAGGAAGGGTGATGGGATTGAATTGAATGCACTTAAAAGCCTGCCTCGAGGAGGAAATTTTTATTGCTTCTTGTCGTCTTTTGACGGCTCCAACTCGATTGTCTGCAATATTTTTTGTGCAAAAAATAAAAATTACTTGATGGTGATCGTTGCCTTTATGGTAGAGACTTTCTACCAAGTTCTTTTGTCATTTGTTTTGAAAAAGTCCAGTTTGTTTATAATTTCTATGGGATTATGAACAAAATTATTGTCTACTATTTGGTTTTGTATCTATTTTTGTTTTACATGTTCTGCTTGAGTTTTGTCGTTGGGTGCCACTCCTATGTTGTTGTTTGATTTCTTGTAACCGGCTTCCTTTATTTGAATAAATTAAAAAAAATAAATAAATGTCTTCCTTGATGTTTTCCTCGACTGGCTTGCCTGCCTCAATCGATTAGGCAAACTAGAGGGATTATTAGGTTTTTGAATTATTACGAATTTAGATAATTAATGTAAGAGCCTATAAGAGGTCTCCTATATAATCTATTTATTGCCTAACCATTCAAAATTTTCTTGAATAAATAGGTCTTATATAAATTCTCAATTATTTGAAATAAATAATTTATGTCAATATTTGTTTAATTTTTTTTTTCTCTCATCTTACAAATTTAATATATCAACTATTAAATTTGCAGACTCATGTAGACTCTCATACAAATTTAATAATGGATTCATCCATTCACTATGAAAATAGTTAAAAATATAATAAATTATATCATTTATCTTATTTTAATATCATGTTGGCACAATTTTGGAGAGAAAACCAGCAAAATGATTTATTGTACTTTTTCGATAAACTTAGGCCGTTAAAAATGAATTAAAAATAAATAAATATAGGCAACATCTGTTTTCGCATGTTTGATTTAGTAATTTATCTATAAAATTTCCTAATTTTTAAGATGTTTTACCACCTTTTTTTAGATTAAGAAGTGTTAACATTCATTTCTTATACATTCATTTGTAAATTTACCATTACATTTGTATTACCTGTATATAAGTTTACATATTTAATAATGAATTTGTCCATTTTTTTTTTTATATAGGGATAAACAAAAAATAAATAACTTTTAAATAGAAGTTGCACTGAAATTTTTCATAATTAGGACGCAAACAAGAGATTGCTTAATTCAGATTCGGTGACATGTTTTGATAAGGATACCAACTTGACCTTACTGAGATAGGCAGCTAATAAAGCTCACGTGCCCGGCCAACTGCGACATATCTCTCAATCTTTTCTTTTTAGGAAAAATATAAAAAACTCTCATTTGTAACATAACTTTTTAATGTTTAAAAAGTCCTAAAGTAATTCTCTAAACTATCAAAATGTATCAAAAATATCACTTATTTTTTTAGATTTTTATAATATTTTTATTCTTTTAACAAATAAAATAATAAAATAATTGTAAAAAAAATACCAAAAAAATAGTGAAAAATACAAAAAAAACCAATGGGCGAATAAATAAATTTTGTTTTTTGAATAAATAAATAATTAGTCAATGTAGTTGGCCTAAATTACAAATTACTTCATGTCATATTAAAGTAAAATCAATGGGAGAATAAAAACAATTTTTTAACAGAATTTGACTCTAGATAACTAAAACAATCGAAAATACTATTAACAAAGTTGATTGTAGCTTCCCAATGAACAATATGCGTATCAAGTTATCAACAAAGAATATTCATTTTAACTTAGTTTCTAACCAACTTATGAGGTAGTTGTATAATAACAGACAAGACACCATTTGGGCAGTAAGGCAGAGAAAGCACAAAGATCAAACTTTATTTTAACCCATGTTCGGATATTGAAATCATAGTGGACCAAAAAGGCTATACAAAGTAGAGTCAAAGTTCATAAGGGACATTAATACAATTTATTTTTCTTCTTCGTTTTTATTTTTTATTTATTTTTTATTCGGAACATTAATGCAATTGATAGTTTGAGAGAGACGTTAACAATAGGGTGGTAGTTTGAGGGGAGTATGTGTATTTTTCCTAATACTTTTTAGAGTGTATTTTTTATTTTTTGTTTAATATTTTTTGGATGTGAGATAAAAATAAAAATAGTTTTGAATGTTTTTTATTTTGTGTTATTTATTAATATTTTTTTAATAAAAAAAAATAAACAAAAGGGATAATGAAAAAATGTTAGCAAATAGAACCCTACCTATTTTTCAGTTTAGAAGAATAGCTTACACTATAAAGAAAATACAACCAAACCAAAAAACTGAATATCTACGTATACTTCTTTATTTATAGTAATAGCATATTAAACTAAAAACTTTAATATTTGACCATTCAAATGAACTTGACTTTTCAAATATTGGATCTATATTTTGAAATATTCCACTAAAGAATGTGTTATGACTTGACACCCGTCGGGATTTGATTATAAAGTTTGTTTTTTAGGAGATTTGTTTAATTATCAAGTTGATTTTTGGTTTTGGTGTCTCCAACTTTTAAGAGGTGGAAAGCTTTTATTCCTCTTTTTCTCCGTGTACAAAAACAAGAGGGCTACATTAAAGGCAATATTTGGGGTAATGCAAGCTGCATTTTGAAAGGTTGACTTATTCGAAAATCTACAAAGCCAAAGCTTATTTTCATCTCTTCAAAGCATTTATATTGGCACAAATCTGAACCACTAACATTTTCAATAGAGTAAACCATCGCCTTTCAATCCCCTGACTAACTCTACCATAGACGCCAATAATAGGCTATAACTCTCTCCCTAACATAGCTTACAACTTTTATTGCCGCACTCCTAAAAGTCTGATTGAATCATAGCTTAACTCAACCCTATCAGAACATTAATAAGACATAGGCAGCTAAAAAAATAGAAATAAAAAACCGCAGCTGCACATTTTTTGTGAGCCGCAATGGCAGGCACTTTCAAAATCACATCAGCTCCACCATCGCACTGCCACTACAGTTGCGCAAGACATCTTTTTTCATTTCTTGGACTCGCATCGCATGTGCAAGATGGCTCTACCACTGAACTATCATAAACAGCTTGTTAGCCAGATAATAAAATTGAGTGAAACTGTGTCCTACTCCAACTCAGCAATCTGGTCAAGTAGATTTCAAGGCATAAATGATGGTTTGTCCAAAAAAGGCATGCTACCCATATCCCTTTGTCCAAACAGGTACAGAGTATATCAATGTCCCCAAGCCGAAAGAGCTGCAAATGGTAATCAAGGCATATGCATATGCCCTCCAAGGGTGCGTGCTTTCTCTCATTGCATTGAACTCGGCAATGAAGGTAGAAACAGTACTCAGACAGCCCAAGAATCCAAGTTGTATGCCAGAGGCTACAGTATCACAAGTCTGGCTATTCACCTATACCAAAATAAACCAAGATTTTGCTCACCATCTATTCAAGGCATGTTTGTATAAAAAACGGACATTGAGACATGTAAATTGACCTCATCAAAACCTCTGTCATGTTTGAACTTGTGTTAGAAACTAGAAAGTGAAAAAAAGGTGCAACACCTTACCGCTTTCTTCACAGTAGACAGTGCTGCCATGACACAAGCTGCGGACACATTGGCGATTAGAGTCCCAATCGGTACCCATTTAAACAATCCGGACCTTCCTAACCCACGCCCGTTGAGTCGGGCTAAGAACCACCTGATCCACACACCTGCAGGTCCAACAATGCAAGCCAACCATAGTTGAGCACCACTGCCGTCACTGCTAAACTGTTCCTTCAATAGCTCTCCACTTAAACCCCATAACAAGACTAGCATTAAAATCAACACCACCATGACTGCCAAGTGACGCCTGCTGCTATCAACCCTACAGTTGCTGCTAGAGCTACGGATGCCACTTCCTGAACTTCCGTTTTGTCTTGTTAGAAGCCACTTAAAACCCTTGGCTGTTTCAACACCAACAATAACGGAATAGGCAGCAAGAAACAAGCCTGCGAAGAATTGTAAGGGTTAAAAGATCATCTTGCTCTTTAAGTGCACAGAGGCAGGCTGAAGACTGTTTGTTGTTAAGTTTTGAATAGGCTCAAGCAGGAGACCTGCCTGAAGCAATTAAAATCAAATCTGTTACGCGTCTAATGAACCAAACAATCCGTACATCTATTGTAATATTGTTCTTACCTAAAAGAAAACCAAGCACAGTAAACACCCAATGGCCATCAACACTAAGCTCAAGCATTTTCTGATTCCAACCACTGAAAGTTGTAAGACTTCCTAAATAACCAGTCGTCAATCCGATCGCTAGATAGTCTGAAATGCGGGATATGTCTGCTTTGAAAACGACACCCCACCATCCCATCAAGAAAGAACCAACCTAGAAAAGTGCATAAACCAATTTGAATGAGAAGATCTTCTAATTGAAGTCTTTAATGGAGACATATATATATACATATATAAAAGAGAGAGAGGAAGGCAAAAAAGATGGGAATCTCAAAGCTCTTAACCCCAACATCAAGTACGGAAGTTCTATCACGCAGCCTTTACCAGAGCAAAGGCATCGCTACAAAGTTCTAATTTCTGAATTGTGGCAGGCCACTATAATACATTCCAGTGATAGGTTGAGGTGTTTATTCAGAGCTAGAGAAAATCGCTTAAACACTCTCATAACCTCATCCATAAATTGTGTGCACATGCATCTGAGAGAGAGAGAGAGAGAGAGAGAGAGAGAGACCATATTAGAAGGAAGGTCAAGGTACAGAATGTTTTCATTGTTTGTCAAGCCAACAACTCCAGGGCCGAACAATTTTTGCAGTAAATACCTTGTTAAAACCTGCACATTGTGGCATGTTAAATATGAGAATCTCGCTAAGTACATCTATTAACTGGAAATTTACAATTAATGAAATGTAGAAGTGAAAATTCTAGGATCCAGAGAAGACAGAAGTTCCAAGCAGCCCAAGCAAAAAAAAAAAAAAAAATCTATGATAATGTTGGTTCCAAATATTTGATACAAAATAGAGGGGTAATACGTCAATGTTATATGACATGAAGTTGAGCCTCTCCAACTATTGTCAAAAATTAAGTTTTATTTTCTAAGGAACTTCGGACTTCTTTAAATGACAAGAAAACTGTTATTTCCATGAGGTTGCCAGGTTGGGTTGCTCAAAACTCCTGTCCTATGCTCTTCATCTGGGTTTGTCAATCTTTGATAACTTATTGACAAGATGCTCCTAGGAAACTTCCTCTTTTGTTGTGAGATACTATATCCTTTGCTCTTGAAACATTAGGTTAAAGAATGTAGTTTCTAAACATATATTATTGGGCAACACAAACAAGGATCCCCATGAGAATTACTTTAGAAAGAGTACAAAATACCACACTTGGAAAAAAGAAAAGAAAAAGAAAGTAGCTCAATGGCATTACAAACTACAAGTGTATTGCAGTTTAAAACCTAAATAAAAATCAAAACTAAAATGGATGAGAATATATATCTCTATATCACATAAAAAAGAAAAAGAAAAGGCAATTCTTATTACTGATAGAGATAAGGATGGCATATTACCCCAAGAATCCCAAAAACAGCTAAATGAATGAGACATAAAACATAATCCCATAACTTTGGCAACTCTTCCTGCATATAAAAAAATGAATATGTTTTCATTGTTTGTCAACAAATAAACTACATAAGTTAAGGAATTTCTTTTAACAATGACAACTAAATGAGAAACTATTAACTGAAGGCTCACTTGCTTTTTGTCTTTAGAGCACACCATTGCATCCACGGAAAGGGGAGATATAGTTTCCTCTGGCAACGGAGACACTGGAGAGATTGTATTCAATGCTGGATCACGAGACCAATATCCATAAGGGTGCAACAGAGTATCCAGGGAAGTGGGAGCAGCTACTCCATTCTGTGATGCATGATCAATAGAAAAGCACAGGCTAGCATCCTCACTGTGCCTGTTGCTCTGAAGAGCCCGATCCCCAATATCTCCTGCCTCCGAAACAGTCTCACTTTCAATTTCATCATCTATATGAAAGGGTACAGCTGCTGGAAAACTTATAGAGCGCCTTCTACATGAAGAACTGGCACTTCCCGTGTGACTAAATGATCCACTTCGTCTGGGTTCAGAGTCAGTAGTTCCATGATCCATGACTTCCCCACCAGAACTTCAAGGCTCGATACCTCTTGGAATAACTTCAAAAGCCACATTAATAAATGAGGATGTTGATTCAGGGATCAAAATTATATGAAAGTAATAATAATCTAGCTGCTGCTGACAATGATGATATTGTTATATTTCTAATTTCTGTAAGCAAATCCAACTACTCTACCTTTGAGAAAACTAATTTATGTGCACATAGGAACAATTGATGGGACTCATTTTAGCTCGTCCTACAAAAAGTCAAACTGAAATGTATTTACTAAAAATAAATCCATTCATATCTTTTTGCATCTAAGTTCTGCTAGTCATGACATCACAGAGATAAAAAAAAAAAAAAAAAAAAAAAACAAAAGTAATTACATATGACCGTCCAAACGTTTCAATTTTTTGAATACTATAGAGTATACCTTCTCTCTCAAACAACTCCACTCAGACCAATATCTAAATTTTTTATTTTTTATTTTTATTGGTAAGTTACACATGCACTTGGCGGGACATGAACCCATGACCTCACCCTCCACCTTGCTACAAAGGGAGGAAGTACCATCTGAGCTAATGCGCATTGGTCAAACCAATATCTAAATACTTATGCATTAAGATCATGGACTTGATAAATAATGTCTTTGATTTTAATTTCAAAACAATTTGGAACATCTAAACTGTCTGCTCTATCAGGTCCATCACAAAGTTATTGCGCATGATTGCCATAAGGTTAAGACATAAGAATCTTCTAGCACCTGCCATAATTTAAAGTTTTGTTTCAATACACGGTAAAGAAAAAAAAAAAAAAGATAAAGCACCCACTGCAAGCAAATAGAACTCACAAATAAGTAGCTATTCTGCTAGGGAGCGAAGTAACATGAGATTATGCCACTGATACTGATTTCTGATTTCTAAGCGCTGAAGCAGGGTTAGAGAAAACAAATGACAATATGCTAAACTTTTTCAGCAGGACTTCTGAATTAAATCTAAAGCTCGCCAAGACCATGAATGATATTTTATTTTCTTATGTAAAAAAGTTATATTTAAGCAATAAATAAATTAAATAAAAGTAATAACAAAAAGAACAGGTAACATAGAAACAGAATAAAAATGACCTTCCTGTCACTTGACAAGAACCCTAAGGCTGACAATTGGAAAAGGCCCCAGGAAATTTGTTAGAACTAAGAGCAGATAAAAAGATTTAGTCACTTCAAGTGAGGCTCTGCAATCAATTGTACCAACTAGGAGGAATTTAGAGTCCCTTCTAAGAGCAGGAATGGCCAAATAATGGTAAATAATGGTAAGTGTTAGTTATTCCAGGAACATTGTACAACCATAACATGTGCATTAACTGGATCTCCCTGCACTCTGAGATCAAATCTAAAGATACAACATCTAAAAATGGTGCGTGTAAAAGGCAACACCAATTTTCCTAGTTTTTGATGCAATCTAACAGACTCGGCAGATTGCAAACCGATCCAACCATCAAGAATTGCAAAAAATCAATAATTAGCATAATATTGTACTAATTTTAAAAACAGAAATCTTTTTATTATCCGCTTCACAATAGGAGGGATAGTTAAAGCCAAATGAGTCTTCATAATTTCATAGATTTGAGACAAAAGGTGCAGCTGAATATTATATCAACCAACTGATCAACACTAAATTAGAAAATTCTTGCTCCACAACTAATGACTGATGCTTCAAATGAACTGGATCAAGTGGATCCCATCTCCAAGAACAATTAATTAATTGTTTAGGAACAAACTCAAACGTTAACAGGCAATTTCATCATATTTCTCCGAGCCCCTAGTAACTGGATGTGAAATATATTTGTGCAATCAAACATGTGAACAATTAGCAATGAAAAATAGTAATAAAATAACAAAATGAAAAGCTGAACAGGAAGAACCAGAAAGTGAAATTACATTGTAAAAAAACTGTAACTTTTTCAGTCTTTTTTTATGTAAAATATAATGCACGAATTTACATATATACGAAAAAAAAAATACAAAGAAAGTAGAGGGAGATAGAAGTACCAGGAACATTAAGAGTCCTGTGAAAAGTACAAAGGCTAAAGAGATTCAAACCCAGACCAACATGTCTAAAAAGTCTTCCAAAAATTTCATCTTCAAAACACCAGCACAGGGAAGATATGTGAACGATAAGACTTTTTGGGTTCCCTAAGCTGTAAATACGACTGGAGTTTCAAGTTCAAGACATAACGAAAAGCGAAGTTGTGAATACAACAGGACTAAACCATAAATATTAGGCGTTTCTAACTTTCTATATATAACAAAAAGTCAAGACTATAAATTTTACGAAAAAATATAAAATTAGTAATAATTGTTTGCATCTAATATCAGTATAATTGATTATTCACACATCATTTTCTAACACTGTCACCGTGTCACGTATTACCTTAGCCCTCATATAATATATTCCATTGAAACCACATGGGAATAGGGAAGCTGTAGTCGGTGATCATCAGGTGGTGGAGCCATCTAATTCCAACACGACATAAATATAGTTTAATTATGCCTTAGCTCACTGGTGCACGTAAGATAACAACTACTTTTTCTCTTTTTAAATCATCTTTAGGATTATCTCACCTGTTACTCTGTCAGATCCCCAGCAGCCTGCAATACAAATTTAACCCTCTAGTACTGCTAATATGACATAATTAAGTAACCCATTTTTACCAATTTATAAAAACTAAATCAAATCAAATCAACTGAATTTCCTCTTGCCACCAACACTAGGAACTAAGGACGCTCACGGCCACAAAAGGGTTTTCATAATATCATGGATTGAAATACAAAGCAGGGGCAAAATATGTACGAGTGACAATTTGTGTTCTCGTGTTCGGTTTAGGTCGTGTCAAGATAAGAATATAAGACTATATAAGTCAATCTTAATTTGACTCATTTAATTAAACAAATAAGACCCCTCAACCATAACTTGCTAATTTCGTTTTTGGTTCGTATCGAGTTTGCGGGTCGTATAAAAAAAATATCAACCCTATATGTCACGTGTCAGGTTTGAGTCGTATCGAGGCATGGACATAATACTATAAGTTAATCCTAATTCGATTTAATTAATTAAATGGGTTAAACTCTCAAACTCTAACCTTCTAATTCCGTCTTGAGTTCATATCGAGTTTACGCGTTGTTTTAAACATTGTTAACCCTAATTACATGGTGGCAATCAAAATTTTATTCCGCTAATAGAATAGTTTGAATAGACTGCACCACAATAAAACGAATCCCATGTCTAAGCACAGTTTGTAAAATTCTTCAGCTCAAATCGCTTAATGGCATTCCAATCATGTACTCAAATTAAAGAGCTTAAAGATGTGTCCTCCACTAACAGATCATAAATAAAGAAAAGCAACACAAACCCCCCCACTTGAAGTCTACTGGACGTGAGCTAAATTTCCTAAAATTAAATTTTTGGCACAAATAAGCCAAAGTGAACCTTTTCAGTGCCTTTTATAAATTAGGCCATGCATCATGCATGCATTTCAAGTAATTGGGCGTGAACAATAATCGACTAGTCAAATCATGTGAACGACGAGCACAGAAAAGTAACGAAGGAAACAACATGAAAAGCTGAACAGAAACAATAAAAAAGTAATTGCACTGTTAAAGCTGAGCAACTTTACAGCCCATTTTAGTAATACGCTAAACATAATCTAAGTTTAATATACTCTAGAAAAATATATAAAATTATATGCGAGAGAGACCAAGAAAAGGTCGAGAGGGATACCAGGAAAGTAGCGAAGGCGGCCGAGGAAAGTCAAACCCGAACAACTGGCCCGTCAAAATTCTTCTCTAATTTCTCGTTCAACACGCCGAGGAGTTTCAGAGGGAGAAAATGGTGGTGAAGATATGCCAATGGAAGAGAAGCGGATGTTTGAATCGCCAAGCAATGAAGAGAATCGACGGACTGGCTGAGCCTCCTTGAAAAACCGGGTCGACAAACGGGCGGGGATGGGCTGGGCTGGGCTTTGGGTGATTGACTGGAGGTTGTAGCCTTGTAGGGAGGTTTGGGGATGAAAGAGAGTAAGAGAATGATGGCTATGGGCCTATGGCGGTTTGATGGTGAAGCTCTCAAACTGACCAACCGTCTTCTATACGACACCGAGAGAGAGAGAGAGAGAATTGATTCATAAAGGATGACCTCAAATTTATAGCACCATGAAATAAAATGAGTCGGAAATTTTATTGTCTTTCTACACTTTTATATAT
>NC_081541.1:5361547-5386787 GCF_901000735.1 Corylus avellana
AAGGGTGATGGGATTGAATTGAATGCACTTAATAGCCTGCCTCGAGGAGGAAATTTTTATTGCTTCTTGTCGTCTTTTGACGGCTCCAACTCGATTGTCTGCAATATTTTTTGTGCAAAAAATAAAAATTACTTGATGGTGATCGTTGCCTTTATGGTAGAGACTTTCTACCAAGTTCTTTTGTCATTTGTTTTGAAAAAGTCCAGTTTGTTTATAATTTCTATGGGATTATGAACAAAATTATTGTCTACTATTTGGTTTTGTATCTATTTTTGTTTTACATGTTCTGCTTGAGTTTTGTCGTTGGGTGCCACTCCTATGTTGTTGTTTGATTTCTTGTAACCGGCTTCCTTTATTTGAATAAATTAAAAAAAATAAATAAATGTCTTCCTTGATGTTTTCCTCGACTGGCTTGCCTGCCTCAATCGATTAGGCAAACTAGAGGGATTATTAGGTTTTTGAATTATTACGAATTTAGATAATTAATGTAAGAGCCTATAAGAGGTCTCCTATATAATCTATTTATTGCCTAACCATTCAAAATTTTCTTGAATAAATAGGTCTTATATAAATTCTCAATTATTTGAAATAAATAATTTATGTCAATATTTGTTTAATTTTTTTTTTTCTCTCATCTTACAAATTTAATATATCAACTATTAAATTTGCAGACTCATGTAGACTCTCATACAAATTTAATAATGGATTCATCCATTCACTATGAAAATAGTTAAAAATATAATAAATTATATCATTTATCTTATTTTAATATCATGTTGGCACAATTTTGGAGAGAAAACCAGCAAAATGATTTATTGTACTTTTTCGATAAACTTAGGCCGTTAAAAATGAATTAAAAATAAATAAATATAGGCAACATCTGTTTTCGCATGTTTGATTTAGTAATTTATCTATAAAATTTCCTAATTTTTAAGATGTTTTACCACCTTTTTTTAGATTAAGAAGTGTTAACATTCATTTCTTATACATTCATTTGTAAATTTACCATTACATTTGTATTACCTGTATATAAGTTTACATATTTAATAATGAATTTGTCCATTTTTTTTTTTATATAGGGATAAACAAAAAATAAATAACTTTTAAATAGAAGTTGCACTGAAATTTTTCATAATTAGGACGCAAACAAGAGATTGCTTAATTCAGATTCGGTGACATGTTTTGATAAGGATACCAACTTGACCTTACTGAGATAGGCAGCTAATAAAGCTCACGTGCCCGGCCAACTGCGACATATCTCTCAATCTTTTCTTTTTAGGAAAAATATAAAAAACTCTCATTTGTAACTTAACTTTTTAATGTTTAAAAAGTCCTAAAGTAATTCTCTAAACTATCAAAATGTATCAAAAATATCACTTATTTTTTTAGATTTTTATAATATTTTTATTCTTTTAACAAATAAAATAATAAAATAATTGTAAAAAAAATACCAAAAAAATAGTGAAAAATACAAAAAAAACCAATGGGCGAATAAATAAATTTTGTTTTTTGAATAAATAAATAATTAGTCAATGTAGTTGGCCTAAATTACAAATTACTTCATGTCATATTAAAGTAAAATCAATGGGAGAATAAAAACAATTTTTTAACAGAATTTGACTCTAGATAACTAAAACAATCGAAAATACTATTAACAAAGTTGATTGTAGCTTCCCAATGAACAATATGCGTATCAAGTTATCAACAAAGAATATTCATTTTAACTTAGTTTCTAACCAACTTATGAGGTAGTTGTATAATAACAGACAAGACACCATTTGGGCAGTAAGGCAGAGAAAGCACAAAGATCAAACTTTATTTTAACCCATGTTCGGATATTGAAATCATAGTGGACCAAAAAGGCTATACAAAGTAGAGTCAAAGTTCATAAGGGACATTAATACAATTTATTTTTCTTCTTCGTTTTTATTTTTTATTTATTTTTTATTCGGAACATTAATGCAATTGATAGTTTGAGAGAGACGTTAACAATAGGGTGGTAGTTTGAGGGGAGTATGTGTATTTTTCCTAATACTTTTTAGAGTGTATTTTTTATTTTTTGTTTAATATTTTTTGGATGTGAGATAAAAATAAAAATAGTTTTGACTGTTTTTTGTTTTGTGTTATATATATATTTTAAAAAAGGGATAATAAAAAAATGTTAGCAAATAGAACCCTACCTATTTTTCAGTTTCGAAGAATAGCTTACATTATAAAGAAAATACAACCAAACCAGAAAACTGAATAACTACGTATACTTCTTTATTTATAGTAATAGCATATTAAACTAAAAACTTTAATATTTGACCATTCAAATGAACTTGACCTTTCAAATATTGGATCTATATTTTGAAATATTCCACTAAAGAATGTGTTATGACTTGACACCGGTCGGGATTTGATTATAAAGTTTGTTTTTTAGGAGATTTGTTTAATTATCAAGTTGATTTTTGGTTTTGGTGTCTCCAACTTTTAAGAGGTGGAAAGCTTTTATTCCTCTTTTTCTCCGTGTACAAAAACAAGAGGGCTACATTAAAGGCAATATTTGGGGTAATGCAAGCCGCAGTTTAAAAGGTTGACTTATTCGAAAATCTACAAAGCCAAAGCTTATTTTCATCTCTTCAAAGCATTTATATCGGCACAAATCTGAACCACTAACATTTTCAATAGAGTAAACCAGTCGCCTTCCAATCCCCCGACTAACTCTACCATAGACGCCAATGATAGGCTATAACTCTCTCCCTAACATAGCTTACAACTTTTATTGCCGCACTCCTAAAAGTCTGATTGAATCATAGCTTAACTTAACCCTACCAGAACATTAATAAGACACATGCAGCTAAAAAAATAAAAATAAAAAACCGCAGCTGCACATTTTTTGTGAGCCGCAATGGCAGGCACTTTCAAAATCACATCAGCTCCACCATCGCACTGCCACTACAGTTGCGCAAGACATCTTTTTTCATTTCTTGGACTGGCATCGCATGTGCAAGATGGCTCTACCACTGAACTATCATAAACAGCTTGTTAGCCAGATAATAAGATTGAGTGAAACTGTGTCCTACTCCAACTCAGCAATCTGGTCAAGTAGATTTCAAGGCATAAATGATGGTTTGTCCAAAAAAGGCATGCTACCCATATCCCTTTGTCCAAACAGGTACAGAGTATATCAGTGTCCCCAAGCCGAAAGAGCTGCAAATGGTAATCAAGGCATATGCATATGCCCTCCAAGGGTGCGTGCTTTCTCTCATTGCATTGAACTCGGCAATGAAGGTAGAAACAGTACTCAGACAGCCCAAGAATCCAAGTTGTATGCCAGAGGCTACAGTATCACAAGTCTGGGTATTCACCTATACCAAAATAAACCAAGATTTTGCTCATCATCTATTCAAGGCATGTTTGTATAAAAAACGGACATTGAGACATGTAAATTGACCTCATCAAAACCTCTGTCATGTTTGAACTTGTGTTAGACACTAGAAAGTGAGAAAAAGGTGCAACACCTTACCGCTTTCTTCACAGTAGACAGTGCTGCCATGATACAAGCTGCGGACACATTGGCGATTAGAGTCCCAATCGGTACCCATTTAAACAATCCGGACCTTCCTAACCCACGCCCGTTGAGTCGGGCTAAGAACCACCTGATCCACACACCTGGAGGTCCAACAATGCAAGCCAACCATAGTTGAGCACCACTGCCGCCACTGCTAAACTGTTCCTTCAATAGCTCTCCACTTAAACCCCATAACAAGACTAGCATTAAAATCAACACCACCATGACTGCCAAGTGACGCCTGCTGCTATCAACCCTCCAGTTGCTGCTAGAGCTACGGATGCCACTTCCCGAACTTCCGTTTTGTCTTGTTAGAAGCCACTTAAAACCCTTGGCCGTTTCAACACCAACAATAACGGAATAGGCCGCAAGAAACAAGCCTGCGAAGAATTGTAAGGGTTAAAAGATCATCTTGCTCTTTAAGTGCACAGAGGCAGGCTGGAGACTGTTCGTTGTTAAGTTTTTGAATAGGCTCAAGCAGGAGACCTGCCTGAAGCAATTAAAATCAAATCTGTTACGCGTCTAATGAACCAAACAATCCGTACATCTATTGTAATATTGTTCTTACCTAAAAGAAAACCAAGCACAGTAAACACCCAGTGGCCATCAACACTAAGCTCAAGCATTTTCTGATTCCAACCACTGAAAGTTGTAAGACTACCTAAATAACCAGTCGTCAATCCGATCGCTAGATAGTCTGAAATGCGGGATATGTCTGCTTTGAAAACGACACCCCACCATCCCATCAAGAAAGAACCAACCTAGAAAAGTGCATAAACCAATTTGAATGAGAAGATCTTCTAATTGAAGTCTTTAATGGAGACATATATATACATATATAAAAGAGGGAGAGGAAGGCAAAAAAGATGGGAATCTCAAAGCTCTTAACCCCAACATCAAGTACGGAAGTTCTATCACGCAGCCTTTACCAGAGCAAAGGCATCGCTACGAAGTTCTAATTTCTGAATTGTGACAGGCCACTATAATACATTCCAGTGATAGGTTGAGGTGTTTATTCAGAGCTAGAAAAAACTCGCTTAAACACTCTCATAACCTCATCCATAAATTGTGTGCACATGCATCTGAGAGAGAGAGAGAGAGAGAGAGAGAGACCATATTAGAAGGAAGGTCAAGGTACAGAATGTTTTCATTGTTTGTCAAGCCAACAACTCCAGGGCCGAACAATTTTTGCAGTAAATACCTTGTTAAAACCTGCACATTGTGGCATGTTACATATTAGAATCTCGCTAAGTACATCTATTAACTGGAAATTTACAATTAATGAAATGTAGAAGTGAAAATTCTAGAATCCAGAGAAGACAGAAGTTCCAAGCAGCCCAAGCAAAAAAAAATCTATGATAATGTTGGTTCCAAATATTTGATACAAAATAGAGGGGTAATACCTCAATGTTATATGACATGAAGTTGAGCCTCTCCAACTATTGTCAAAAATTAAGTTTTATTTTCTAAGGAACTTCGGACTTCTTTAAATGATCAAGAAAACTGTTATTTCCATGAGGTTGCCAGGTTGGGTTGCTCAAAACTCCTGTCCTATGCTCTTCATCTGGGTTTGTCAATCTTTGATAACTTATTGACAAGATGCTCTTAGGAAACTTCCTATTTTGTTGTGAGATATTATATCCTTTGCTCTTGAAACATTAGGTTAAAGAATGTAGTTTCTAAACATATATTATTGGGCAACACAAACAAGAATCCCCATGAGAATTACTCTAGAAAGAGTACAAAATACCACACTTGTACAAAAAAAAAAAAAAAAAAAAAAAAGGTAGCTCAATGGCATTACAAACTACAAGTGTATTGCAGTTTAAAACCTAAATAAAAATCAAAACTAAAATGGATGAGAATATATATCTCTATATCACATAAAAAAAAAAAAAAAAATTTAAAAAAAAAAAGGCAATTCTTATGACTGATAGAGATAAGGATGGCATATTACCCCAAGAATCCCAAAAACAGCTAAATGAATGAGACATAAAACATAATCCCATAACTTTGGCAACTCTTCCTGCATATAAAAAAATGAATATGTTTTCATTGTTTGTCAACAAACAAACTACATAAGTTAAGGAATTTCTGTTAACAATGACAACTAAATGAGAAACTATTAACTGAAGGCTCACTTGCTTTTTGTCTTTAGAGAACACCATTGCATCCACGGAAAGGGGAGATATAGTTTCCTCTGGCAACGGAGACACTGGAGAGATTGTATTCAATGCTGGATCACGAGACCAATATCCATAAGGGTGCAACAGAGTATCCAGGGAAGGGGGAGCAGCTACTCCATTCTGTGATGCATGATCAATAGAAAAGCACAGGCTAGCATCCTCGCTGTGCCTGTTGCTCTGAAGAGCCCGATCCCCAATATCTCCTGCCTCCGAAACAGTCTCACTTTCAATTTCATCATCTATATGAAAGGGTACAGCTGCTGAAAAACTTATAGAGCGCCTTCTACATGAAGAACTGGCACTTCCCGTGTGACTAAATGATCCACTTCGTCTGGGTTCAGAGTCAGTAGTTCCATGATCCATGACTTCCCCACCAGAACTTCAAGGCTCGATACCTCTTGGAATAACTTCAAAAGCCACATTAATAAATGAGGATGTTGATTCAGGGATCAAAATTATATGAAAGTAATAATAATCTAGCTGCTGCTGACAATGATGATATCGTTATATTTCTAATTTCTGTAAGCAAATCCAACTACTCTACCTTTGAGAAAACTAATTTATGTGCACATAGGAACAATTGATGGGACTCATTTTAGCTCGTCCTACAAAAAGTCAAACTGAAATGTATTTACTAAAAATAAATCCATTCATATCTTTTTGCATCTAAGTTCTGCTAGTCATGACATCACAGAGATAAAAAATAAATAAATAAAAAATAAAAAAACAAAAGTAATTACATATGACCGTCCAAACGTTTCAATTTTTTGAATACTATAGAGTATACCTTCTCCCTCAAACAACTCCACTCAGACCAATATCTAAATTTTTTATTTTTTATTTTTATTGGTAAGTTTCACATGCACTCGGCCGGACATGAACCCACAACCTCACCCTCCACCTTGCTACAAAGGGAGGAAGTACCATCTGAGCTAATGCGCATTGGTCAAACCAATATCTAAATACTTATGCATTAAGATCATGGACTTGATAAATAATGTCTTTGATTTTAATTTCAAAACAATTTGGAACATCTAAACTGTCTGCTCTATCAGGTCCATCACAAAGTTATTGCGCATGATTGCCATAAGGTTAAGACATAAGAATCTTCTAGCACCTGCCATAATTTAAAGTTTTCTTTCAATACACAGTAAAGAAAAAAAAAATAGATAAAGCACCCACTGCAAGCAAATAGAAGTCACAAATAAGTTGCTATTCTGCTAGGGAGCAAAGTAACATGAGATTATGCCACTGATACTGATTTCTAAGCGCTGAAGCAGGGTTAGAGAAAACAAATGACAATATGCTAAACTTTTTCAGCAGGACTTCTGAATTAGATCTAAAGCTCGCCAAGACCATGAATGATATTTTATTTTCTTATGTAAAACAGTTATATTTAAGCAATAAATAAATTAAATAAAAGTAATAACAAAAAGAATAGGTAACATAGAAACAGAATAAAAATGACCTTCCTGTCACTTGACAAGAACCCTAAGGCTGACAATTGGAAAAGGCTCCAGGAAATTTGTTAGAACTAAGAGCAGATAAAAAGATTTAGTCACTCCAAGTGAGGCTCAGCAATCACTTGTACCAACTAGGAGGAATTTAGAGTCCCTTCTAAGAGCAGGAATGGCCAAATAATGGTAAATAATGGTAAGTGTTAGTTATTCGAGGAACATTGTACAACTATAACATGTGCATTAACTGGATCTCCCTGCATCTAACAGACTCGGCAGATTGCAAACCGATCCAACCATCAAGAATTGCAAAAAATCAATAATTAGCATAATATTGTACTAATTTTAAAAACAGAAATCTTTTTATTATCCGCTTCACAATAGGAGGGATAGTTACGGCCAAATGGGTCTTCATAATTTCATAGATTTGAGACAAAAGGTGCAGCTGAATATTATATCAACCAACTGATCACAACTAAATTAGAAAATTCTTGCTCCACAACTAATGACTGATGTTTCAAATGAACTGGATCAAGTGGATCCCATCTCCAAGAACAATTAATTAATTGTTTAGGAACAAACTCAAACGTTAACAGGCAATTTCATCATATTTCTCAGAGCCCCTAGTAACTGGATGTGAAAGATATTTGTGCAATCAAACATGTGAACAATTAGCAATGAAAATAGTAATAAAATAACAAAATGAAAAGCTGAACAGGAAGAACCAGAAAGTGAAATTACATTGTAAAAAAACTGTAACTTTTTCAGTCTTTTTTATGTAAAATATAATGCACGAATTTACATATATACGAAAAAAAAAAAAATACAAAGAGAGTAGAGGGAGATAGAAGTACCAGGAACATTAAGAGTCCTGTGAAAAGTACAAAGGCTAAAGAGATTCAAACCCAGACCAACATGTCTAAAAAGTCTTCCCAAAATTTCATCTTTCAAAACACCAGCACAGGGAAGATATGTGAACGATAAGACTTTTTGGGTTCCCTAAGCTGTAAATACGACTGGAGTTTCAAGTTCAAGACATAACGAAAAGCGAAGTTGTGAATACAACAGGACTAAACTATAAATATTAGGCGTTTCTAACTTTCTATATATAACAAAAAGTCAAGACTATAAATTTTACGAAAAAATATAAAATTAGTAATAATTGTTTGCATCTAATATCAGTATAATTGATTATTCACACGTCATTTTCTAACACTGTCACCGTGTCACGTATTACCTTAGCCCTCATATAATATATTCCATTGAAACCACATGGGAATAGGGAAGCTGTAGTCGGTGATCATCAGGTGGTGGAGCCATCTAATTCTAACACATGACATAAATATAGTTTAATTATGCCTTAGCTCACTGGTGCACGTAAGATAACAACTACTTTTTTCTCTTTTTAAATCGTCTTTAGGATTATCTCACCTGTTACTCTGTCAGATCCCAGCAGCCTGCAATACAAATTTAACCCTCTAGTACTCCTAATATGACATAATTAAGTAACCCATTTTTACCAATTTATAAAAACTAAATAAAATCAAATCAACTGAATTTCCCCTTGCCACCAACACTAGGAACTAAGGACGCTCACGGCCACAAAAGGGTTTTCATAATATCATGGATTGAAATACAAAGCAGGGGCAGAATATGTACGAGTGACAATTTGTGCTCTCGTGTTCGGTTTAGGTCGTGTCGAGATAGGAATATAAGACTATATAAGTCAATCTTAATTTGACTCATTTAATTAAACAAATAAGACCCCTCAACCATAACTTGATAATTTCATTTTTTGGTTCATATCAAGTTTGCGGGTCGTATAAAAAAAATATAACTCTAAATGTCACGTGTCAAGCTTGAGTCGTATCGAGGTATAGATATAATACTATAAATTAATCCTAATCCGATTTATTTAATTAAATAAGTTAGACTCTCTAACTCTAACTCTCTAATTCTTTATTGAGTTTATGCGTTATGTTAAAAATTGTTAACCATAATATCATGGTTGCAATCGAAATTTTATTCCGCTAATAGAATAGTTTGAATAGACTGGACCACAATAAAACGAATCCCATGTCTAAGCACAGTTTGTAAAATCCTTCAGCTCAAATCGCTAAATGGCAATCCAATCATGTACTCAAATTAAAGAGCTTAAAGATGTGTCCTCCACTAACAGATCATAAATAAAGAAAAGCAACACAAACCCCCCCCCACTTGAAGTCTACTGGACGTGAGCTAAATTTCCTAAAATTAAATTTTTGGCACAAATAAGCCAAAGTGAACCTTTTCAGTGCCTTTTATAAATTAGGTCATGCATCATGCATGCATTTCAAGTAATTGGGCGTGAACAATAATCGACTAGTCAAATCATGTGAACGACAAGCACAGAAAAGTAACGAAGGAAACAACATGAAAGGCTGAACAGAAACAATAAAAAAGTAATTGCACTGTTAAAGCTGAGCAACTTTACAGCCCATTTTAGTAATACGCTAAACATAATCTAAGTTTAATATACTCTAGAAAAATATATAAAATTATATGCGAGAGAGACCAAGAAAAGGTCGAGAGGGATACCAGGAAAGTAGCGAAGGCGCACGAGGAAAGTCAAACCCGAACAACTGGCCCGTCAAAATTCTTCTCTAATTTCTCGTTCAACACGCCGAGGAGTTTCAGAGGGAGAAAATGGTGGTGAAGATATGCCAATGGAAGAGAAGCGGATGTTTGAATCGCCAAGCAATGAAGAGAATCGACGGACGGGCTGAGCCTCCTTGAAAAACCGGGTCGACAAACGGGCGGGGATGGGCTGGGCTGGGCTTTGGGTGATTGATTGGAGGTTGTAGCCTTGTAGGGAGGTTTGGGGATGAAAGAGAGTAAGAGAATGATGGCTATGGGCCTATGGCGGTTTGATGGTGAAGCTCTCAAACTGACCAACCGTCTACTATACGACACGGAGAGAGAGAGAGAGAGAGAGAGAGAGAGAATTGATTCTTAAAGGATGACCTCAAATTTATAGCACCATGAAATAAAATGAGTCGGAAATTTTATTGTCTTTCTACACTTTTATATATATATATATATATATATATATATATACTTAACAGTCGTTTAATACTTATGTGAGGCCGTTAAGGTATAGAATAAATCTTTGGACATAATTGGGTTCTTTAAATATATAACACTTTTTTGGAGGGTGTGTTTTTGTTTTTTTAGTTAAAAATAAAATAAAAATAAAAAGATTATTTTGATGTCATATAAAAAAAAAAAAAAAACTCCAAATGTTTTATTAATCTTTTGTTTATTTTTTTAGGACCGCAAGGTGTCTCAAAATTCTTCACAAAATTCTTCTTAAATGATGTGAAAAACACTATTTTGGAAAGGAGTTGGAAACAAGAGAGAGAAAATGAGAATTTTTTAAAGAAAAAAATGCATGCCACATCATTTGAGAAGCATTATGGAAAAAATTTCTTGATATGTCTAGCATTATCTTTATTTCTGTACAACAGTACAAGTGATTGACAAATTCATCATTAAATATATTTATTTCACAAATTCAATACTAAATTTGCAAAAAATATGAACAATAGGCGTGTTTTGTTTAAAGCTGTTTCAAAATATTTTGTATTTTTGCTAAAGAAGCAAAAGAAACTTCACCAAAAGGTGTTATCAAACATGCCAATGTAACTTTTTGTTTACATTTCTTAGGGTTGTGTTATGATTAACTTTTTACAGGTAAATGGGTTGATTTCTTAAATAAAACCTTCATATTAATGCATAAGAGTAGAGAAATAGTCAAATTTAAAAAAGTAAATATAGATTAATCGATATTCACGTAGTTATTATGGGAAGGATTGCTTGTGCATATTCCCATTCCCAATGGGTTGTAACATTGATTAGAGTACTCACTTGCATCACTTTTATGCAGTCCAATCCTAATATCACTTTTTAAAAAGTAAAGGTTCATTATTAACTTTAGCCATTAATCGTTTTCCCTAATCTACTTTAGATTTCAATCAATAATAAAAAGCAAAGAAACCCATTGGAGCACTCCAATGAAAAGCCCGCTGCGTTTGATAGATGCACGAGCGGTTGGAGAGGAAGCGTAGAAGGCCAAAAGCTGAACCGCGAAATCTCTTAACATGATACGCCGTATACGCATGTGACGCACGTCATCTCAATATATTGCGCGACATTGACCAGGCGAACAGACAACGCTCAACTCCAACGCCAACCATCCCGTGTGTTGAGGTGGAAAAGAACCATACATACGTTACGGCATCCACTCGTGGAGCAACGTGTGGTGATTAGCATAGGAAGAAAAATAAAAAGGTAAAGACATTACTCATTGACCCAAGGGATTGGCTTGTGTTGTAGGTCACTTCGGTGAAAACTCCAGCTTCACCTGATTAAAGTGGATATGTTTTGCATGATGTCCTACAAATTTAGTCGGGTGAAGCTTTGAATATCTCAATTTTATAAAACAATAACACAAAGGGTGAAGTAAAAGAGAACGGCATGCCAACAATTTTTTTTTTTTTTTAATATTAAAAAACTTTTTTTTTTTTAAAAAAAAAAATGGTTTGACGTGCTAAGCACGCTAGCGTGGCGTGCTTAGAATCACGGTCCTAAAACAAATGATTTAGAGGTATGTCGAGGTGAGTTGGGAGGATATCTACAATGTCTCTCTCTCTCTCTCTCTATATATATATATATATATATATATATATTGCATTAATCATTTATAGCACCAAGGAGGACCTAAAATCACTAATGAAGCGGAATGTCTTCGATACCAAAGTCAATAAATAGCTTGGAAAAAGCCATTCTCCCTCCAAAAAGAGAGTTCTTGAATTTGTGTGTGTTTTAATGAATAAATTGCTTCCGCCCCTTTTGATTCTTTTTCCCACAAGTCAAATGCCATTTATTCATTGTACTACTCTACCATGTGTTGACTTTTGCCTAGCCGCCTATGTTGTGTGTGGTTAGTCTATGAATCAAGATTATTGGCTATGGCCGGGCAAGTGGTATCCCCAATAACCCTCCATTTATGTGTTTTAATGAATAAATTGCTTCCTTCCCCTTTCTTTTTATCATTTACGTCAATTGTCCGAGAAGACAACGGAAATTGGATCATCTCAAGTTCAAATAAACTAGATAATATACGATTAGTTATATTTGAAAGGTATTTTTATTATTTCACTTTTTGATGGAACAAAAATACTAATCAAATATAACTAACGGAATATTCTATAATTCAAATGAACTAGAGAGGGTCATAATTCAAGACAACGTGGGTTCTAAAAAAAACTACTGACAAGTTTAAGCCAACTTAAATAAAAATAGTGATTTAGAACATGTTTAAGATTACGTTACAGGCCTTAAAAAGTAGTGTCAAACAAAAGTTTGCATGTTTGGTAAAAAATTGCAAAAATATTTTTTTGACTTTTTTTATTATAAAAATGGTTAAAACACATTTTTGTCAAAAGCTAAAAAATGAATCTTTTGTCAAAAAGCGATTTTTGACTTAAAAACTCTATTTTTCAAACATAATCCCAAACATGCATGCTTTTAGTGGTTTGCAATCTAGTGTAATTATTTCTGCCGCAGCTAAAATAATATTGTTAAGATCATGCTTGAGATTGTGTTTTAAAATAAAAGAAAAGGTCAAATAAGTACTTTTAAAATTTTTTAACCAAACGTGTCAGTTTTTGTTTGACACAACTTTTTAAATGCTAAAATTACTTTTAAAGCTATCAAACACAATCTCAAACATGGTTTTAGTGGTTTGCAATTTAGTGTAACTCTTTCTACCGCAGCTAAAATAATACTGGTAAGCCAATCTACATCTGGGCTGGTCAGCACCCAAAATGAACTGCAGGCCCAAATGAATCCACACGCATCCTTTTACCCCGTTTGGTCTGATAATAGTAGACACCTTCCAAATCTTGAGAAAGAAGAAAAAGACGAAATGTGAGTGGGCTTAGGCCGTCTGCCACGACAACAGCCTAAGATGTTACAAACGGAGACCCATTGAACATGGTCCAGTGAGTTTCCAAAGTGTTCAAATGAGTAAAGGGCCTACTGATGCCTAGCTACAACTATTAATTATTACTAAAATCACTTGCAAGCATGGACCTGCATTGGGGTGCCTTTAAAATTACGATTTTGTAAGAATAATTTATATTTTTAAAAGATATTGTAAAATGTAAGGTATTTGACATTATCATTTAAAAAGTACTTAATTTAAAAATTTTTAAAAAAAAATCTATGATTTCTATAAACAGGTTAGGAGTACTTATTTTTAAAAAGTGTGAATTTGAACCAAAATTACGATTTATTATAACAAATATTTAATAAAAAGTAATTTTTAACATATTTTATCAAACGTCTTTACGATTTTAAAAAGTAACAATTTCAAAAACATAATTTTTAAATATTAAATTTTTAAGATCACACTTATTGAAATTACAATCCCAAATTGACCCTTAGCCTCACCCGGCTGTCAAACTAATACATTAGGCTTTCTCTATTTTAGTTGAAAGTATTGCGTCTTTTGCGGTTATAAGTGGATAATATTTTTTGAGTGATGATATTACGCACGCCAACGTAAGTGCACAGTGCCACACATTGGTGTGAACAATAACAAAAAGTTATTATTTCAACATTTTTTAAATATTTTTTAGTTACTGCATGTTCACATCAACGTGAGATACTGTGCACTCACACTAACATGCGTGACGGTTAGATTATAAAAAATCAATAAATTGTAGACGATATTTACAAGTTATCAATATCACAATTTGGTGTTTCAAATATATATATATATATATATAAAAGATTGATTTGCAGGGGTACGTACCACGAAAAAAAAAAAAGACAAAATCAAAGAAGTGGTGAAAACTCACTCATCCAAAAGAAAGCAAACACGTGGTCTTGGTGCCGACCAATTCTGCAAAGTATATGACGTGGCAAGAAAATGCCTGAGTGGATAAGAAGGTTTGTTGTTTGGAACCTTTGTACCATAGATACGATCCAACAGTAAAGCAGATAGCCCACTCTCGACCGTCCGATCCCTACCCGTCGGGTCCCACCCGATAAATTCTATTCCAACAATGACGCAATGACGCCCAAGGAAGACTTGTTGAGAGCTGAGCAAGCAGAACGCGAAGTCTGGCACACACTCACATTTCCTCGATGGCAAACCGGTGCTAATAGAAGCTTCTAGAAAGAGAAGAGACTTCTTCTAGAAGATTCTAGATCATTTGCGAATGGCCCAGACCAAGCGATCCACGGGTACGGTGAAGTGGTTCAGCGCGCAGAAGGGGTTCGGGTTCATAGCCCCGGACCAGGGTGGCGAGGATCTCTTCGTCCACCAGACCTCGATCCGTTCCGACGGGTTCCGGACCCTGTCGGAGGGTCAGCCCGTGGAGTTCTCCGTCGACTACGGAGAGGATGGGCGCGCCAAGGCCGTCGATGTTGCCGACATCGGTAGATCTCTTCGCCCGGGGCCTGGAGGGAGGGGCAGAGGTGGTAGTTTTGGCAGATATGGTGGTGGTGGACCTGGTGGTGTCGGTGGTTATGGAAGGTTTGGTGGGCAGAGAGGTGGAAGGAGTGGTGGAGGCTATGGCGGTGGTGTTGAGTGTTACAATTGTGGGCGAGTTGGTCATTTGGCTAGGGACTGTTATCGACAAGGTAGTGGCGGCGGAGGCGGAGGCGGTGGTATGAACCGGAGATACGGCGGTGGTGGCCGTGGATACGGTGGTGGCGGCGGTGGCGGTGGAGGGTGTTTCAATTGTGGGGAGGAAGGGCATTTTGCGAGGGACTGCCCTAACGATTAGGATTTTGTGAATGTGAATTGGGTGTTCCTCGGTAAATTGGGTTTGTTAAAATTTTATATTTTTGGGTGCTTGGAATCTGGAGCTTGTTCTTGGGTGTCGCCAATTATTGCTCGTTTTGGGTTTTTGGGATAAGCTTGTTTAGCAAGGTTTGGTAAATGTGATTAATTGTTCTCATAAGATATAATTTTTTTCTTCTTCCCTTGTTGGGTTTTCATCGTTTCATAACCTTTACATGTTCATTATGGGATTACTGAAATGTATTTTTGTTGATTCTTCTTGTGTTCACCATTTGTTTTTGGCTTTTTGGGCTATTTCAGTCATTGTTCAGTGTTCTTTTTCATTGATGTTATCAATGTTGATCAGCCATTGTTGGTCCTTGTAGATTTTAGATTTGGGGTTCTGGAATTTGCTATCAAAACCCAAAAAACTTGTTTTTGTATCTCCGGATAAAATTGGGTCCAATTTTTTTGAAAGAGATGTGTGTAGTGCTTTGGACTTTCTCAATTTTCTGGTTTTGTGTGTGGATAGAAAGATGGTACTTTGCAATCTTATCTTAAAGAAAGATTGTGGATGTTGTTTTTTCCAGTGCATCGATGTATGTTAAGTGTTAACTACATACTCTGTTTACTACATTCAAAAGTTCACGTCCAATCACAATGACTTGTATGTTTCTAATGGAGCTTGTCATCTCATACACCTTATCCTTTTCTGTAGCCAGTGGGAGGTTTGTGTACTTTGGTTTTAAGATTGCATTCCACCGAAAGGTCTGGGAACTTGGCCTTATCTTTTGGCTTCTTTTTGTTTGCCATATTCAATCTTCATCTTCATTGTCTCTGTTCCTGATATTTTTGTTGTCTCGTCGAAGTTCAATAATAAGTTGTTGACAAGAGAAACGGAGTCAATCATACAATAGTGTATGTTTATCATAAAAACAGGGGAAGATTATGCGTTAAATCATGTGTGGCCGATATCATCTTAAGTATTGGTTGAAACTGTCGTACTAGTAAAGTGGCATAAAAGTCTAGTGTTTTAAAAATGACATAAAAGTGTGGTGTATAAATGAACTATATATTTATTTGTATGATTATGATCATAATTAAAGAGCCTTTTAATGCGGAAGCTATCATTGCTCAATTTGAGAGGTTCTATGATTTGCTGTATTTAATTATCCGAATTGTTAACAATTTAGATAGTTTTACATAATAGGGGATTGCAAGATTCACTTGTTTGGGTTTCTTTTTAGGGCAAGTGGAGATTGCACTAGATAAGTGAGTCTCGCAACCCTTTTCTTTACGAAGATTCGGATTTTGGATCCATTTTACGGTTTTAACCAAGGATGTTTGAACGATTAAATTCAATTAACTCCTTGTTCGCTATTGTCGAGTTGGAGTATTTGTTGGAGTCCCACTTTTAATCTCGCCTTGGTTATTTTTGTTGGTGCATCAAATGACACTGAGAAGTAGCTCTTGTTGCTATCTTTCTTGAGGAAAACAGAAAGCTTTAATACTCTAAAAGTAATATGTTTCTCTTTGGAAATCACTATTACGTGAGGAATCAGTAAGTTGTATGAAGTGACGCTTAAAGCATAGGAGAATTTGTTTGAAGAAACTGGGCTGATACCAGTTGTTTACACTTTACAGCATAACAGAATTGGGCAGTCATGGGATGGCCCAAAACCAACCCATAGGCCATATCCATATTTCTAATCTCATTGGGCCCTAGCTTACACATGCAGCATAAAAAGGAGATCCTTTATCTTGTTCTTCATATAGTTGCGTGCAAGCATGCCAATGATAGGGATTTGGGCTTTATTTGACAAACCATTTTTCTTAGATACCGTAGTTGAAGTAAATTGATTTGAAAAAAAAAAGTAAAAAGTAGTATAAAAAAGTAAAAAAATTTTGTTTTGTAGTAATTTTTTATTTATTTAAATAATAATAAAAAGTTAATGATGTGATGTAAAAAGTGAAAAAAGAGTGTTTTGATGTTAATTTTTTTGAAAAATTGTGATAAACAGTAACAAATGAAAAAAAAAAAGGCTTTGCCAAACGAAGTCATGGATTTGGTATTATTGTGTCGAGTGCAATACTTATTATTTGGATCATAAAATGAACGATTCAAATAACGACACTTACGTGCCACACCTAATGGGGATTGGTATGGCCGAACCACCACGTATTGATTTACCAATACTCCGTACTTAACCGTCTAGTGCGAATTAACACTGTACAGTGTAAAGGGTGTAAACATTTTGACTTGAGGGCAGGTCCTGAAGAAGAAGAACCAGTTTTAGCTTTAGAAATAGCAGCCTTATGCTTTGAAAGAAACTTCTATCTATGGACCATGTGACTTTTGACCAACAACCCCACCACCCTTAGGGTCACCTTTTCTCTCTCCATCCCCTTGATTGAGTCCATTGAGCCACTGAGGGGAACAAAAAAAAGGGGGGGTATGGTATGGGCATTTGGGTGTCTTTTTGCGAGTTGGAGGCTCTTTTTCAGTCTTCATGAGGGGTATGTCAAATCGCATATGATACTTGCTTTTCTTGGCCAGTTATCGAATATTGTCACTTCACAGCGTTGTGGTAAGGTGGTTTACCAAATGAATGAGAGAGAGAGAGATTTCAATAATTTCTTATGTGGTCCAATTCTAAAAAATCTTGAAAGGAAAGATTGATAGGTGTATTTGTTAGCGTTTGTTAGAAGTGTTTTTGTTTTTGGTTTGAAAAAATATCATGATGTCTGGAAAACTCCAAGCACGTGTAGACACATAATAGCCTCACATCACACGGCTTGTGTCAGACCGTCGAAGTAACAGTAAGACCCACACACGTGTGCCTAATCGAAGCTGTAGATTAGGCCGACCTTTGGTCAAGATATACCGATTCCTGTCTCAGAAGCTTACAACATGAATGTATACAAAGGATTATGGTCTCTGTAAGAGTCCGTATGGTGGCATTCTGGTAAAATTCCTTGAATTATTCACTCATTTATATTTTTAACTCTGATGTTTAAAAAATACATTTTATCCTTTCAAACTTTCAAATTATTATAATTCGATTATTCTGACTTTTTTTTTTTTTTTCTTTTTTCAAAATGCCTTAATCCCAAGTTAAAAATAAAATTTAAAATTTTAAAAATAAAACAAAAAATTAAGGGGTGGCCAACCACCCCAGTTGGGCCTGGGGCTGCTTCAGTCACCCCTTAATTTTAATTTATTATTATTATTATTATTTTTTAACTTGAGATGGGGGCATTTAAAAAGAAAAAAAAAAAAAAAAAAAGTCAAAATGGTCGAATTGCAACAATTTGGAAGTTTGGGAGAGTAAAGTGTTATTTTTTAAACATTTGGGTTAAAAGTGCAAATTGGTGGATAGTTCAAGTGTATTTTTCCTTTTTTTTTTTTTTTTTTGATCTCAAGATTCTCAACTCTTCTACACACGTGTGTAGAGGATTCTGTTAAGCGCTGTAATTTTTTTTTTTTTTTTTTTTTTTGTAAAAATAATTAAGATTTAATTTTAGAGAAATGCTTGATTTCATTAAAAAGTCCATCTTTAATTTTAATATTTTAAGAAATAGATCTTGGCTTGTGGATTTTAAATATTTAATGATAAATTTGAAAAAAAATATGGGTGTAGTCAGGAGATAGGTGGAAGAATGCTAGGAGATAGAGGGATAATATTTATTTTTAATTAAATATTCAACATACAATAAGGAGTTCGAGCCTACACGTTAAGTGAGTGTTGGAATATTAATTAAATATTTTATATTTGCTTAAATTTGTTGGACAAGTGATGATTTATAACAAAAACGAAACCTAATTAATCTTATGAATGAAATCAAGATCACGTCATAATCCTAAAAATCAATAGGATCGTAACATGATTTTGATATTATAATTTATATCTTGTTTGGTCCACAAAATTCTTATCCTAATTAGACACCACATATTTCAAGAGTGTAATTTGATTGACCCTAAAATTCAATATATATATATTTGTCATTTGATATAAATACAACTTCTTTTCCTATCATATAAACTGCTTATAAATGATCATCTTTTATGGTCTTCTTGAGTTTTTTAATATACCAATTTGATTGGCTATCTCCATCCATACTGCAGAATCCATGTGAGCCTCATTTATGCCAGTATTTAGTGGGATCAGGGATGCATGTTCTTGTGGTCACATAAGCTATGAGTCATGGCTTTTTACCCTACTCCAATAGATGGACTTGAGAGCTATCTCTTTTAACATTATCTTTATCATCTATTTTTCAAGTGCCAAGTTTCCGAGAAATTTCCTCAAATTCAATTTAAATTACAATCATTTTGAATATGATACATTGAATTTGAAACTTCGTAAAGGACCCATAAACTATTACACGATTTGAAAAGATCTCCAAATTTTAAAACCTTTCAATTTTACCTCCCCGAACTTTCAATTTAACACAATCTACCTCCTTCGTCATGTTAAAAGTGATGAAATAACCGTTATACCCCTGAAACTTTTATAAAATTTTAAATTTACCCTTAATTTTAAATTAAAAATTTAAAAAGAAAAACAAAAATTGAAGGGTAATTTGATCTTTTTAGTAGTTTCTGTTAGGGTTTAATGGCAAAAATTGACGGAATGAGTCAATTGAGTCTTTCCAAAATAGACGGTAGTTCACAAGTCCTAAGTAAAGGTTTTTTTTTTTTTTTTTTTTTTTTTTGGAGTTTACCCTTTAGCAAAGAAAGATGGAGTTGAGTTGGGTCCTATAAATCTAAGAAGATCAATAATAGGTGGTCAAAAGTATTTCTCTTTGGCAGATTCATTGATCTTGGAAAGCACAAGAAAATCATTGAAAAATTCCACGAGAATGACTGAACAGTCCCCCTTTTTTGTTGGGCTAAATATCCAGAAAGCCCTGATAATGGAAAGTTCTTAAGAGAATGAAATGGTGCCCACCAAAAGACTGGACCATCATTGGTCAAAGAATGGCAGTCGGTAAGAGACGATGATATCAAACACAAACTTTTCCCCGTCACCCTTCACATTCAATCATATCCGTTGAATTGCCTTTTCCTTTTTTTTTCTAGGTTAGGTGTACATGTTCTTCTGCTTTTCTGAGTTTCATAGGTGTAGTGTCCATCAATGTTGTCTGCTTTCCTGCATTTTTCTCCATGTTCTGACCCTTTTTTCTTTATCAGATTGAATGTCACTTTACTCCACAAACAAGGAAGTGATAATCTAAGCCCACCAAGCCCATGGATCCTATTTTCTGCACCGACTAACCCAACTGTTTTTTTTTAGAGCTTGTTATATGGGCTTGGAGCTACAGAATTGCTTAATACTTGTCTCTTTCTCACACACACCAATAATTAATCTTGGACAAATTTTTTTCTAAATTGAATTAGAGGAAAATTTTTAGACGTGGTTTAATTTTATAGAATTTTTCTCAACCAATTTGCACGGAACTTTTTAGTGTTGGGGTTTGGTTTTCCATAATCCAACTACTTCAAGCAAACGATAAATATCTGAGTTTGCAATTTGGTCATTTTGTTTGTCGTTTAAGACAAGTCCAAGAAAGCACATCAAATTAGGCAAATAGTCCAATATGAGTTATGCGAAAAGAACCAAAAGTACGTCAAATGACCAATGTTAGATTAGCTACCCAAATAATTCGTTCCCTACATGCATCATTGGGTTCAAAAAAATACATCACCCTTTATAGCTACACTTTTCACAGCTGCCAACGATAGATGGGTGGTGTGGCACTCTTTTCGTTATCAAATACCAACTACACAAATCATTTCAGATAAGAGTTTTTATTTGTGATCGCGTGTTGGGTTTGAGTCGTGTCAAGATATAGATATAAGATTATATAGGTCAATTATAACCTGATCAAATTATAAACTTTAACGCTCTAATTTTGTGTTGGGTTCGCGGGTCATGCTAAAATTGTTAGCCATTATATTGTGTATCTGGTTCGGATCATGTTGAAACATTGATATAAGATTATATAGGTCAATCATAACCCGGCCAATTTAAATAAACAAATCAAACTTTACAACCCTAAGTTTCTAACCCTTTAATTTCATGATGAATTAATGTCAAATTTACGAATTGTGTCCAAAATTTCCGGCACTAGTTTCACATCATATGAATCCTTTTTAATCACTCAGACACATAGGATGTTTGATGAATCCTTTTAATCACTAAGACACACAGGATGTTTGATGTTTGGTGTTTGGTGTTTGGTGTTTGGTGTTTGGCGGTGTGAATACGACAAGAACCTAACGCCTAATGGGCATGTGGAAAATTGAGGGTAAAGTTAAAGTCCTTCGGCGCTTGTACGTGGACCATTTCATGCGATGTCCAAATCAATTAGGCAAAAGAATGGTATAGGGAAGACCACGGCGAGATGGTGTAAAAGCGACAAGATATTCAAGTAATCACCTCCATCTTTTACTCCAATCATGAAAATAAGTGTAAAGTTTAGGTATCCCACATGTTGCAGCCACAAAAAAAAAAAAAAAAAATGGAAAAGAGGCAGAAGAGTTGCTTGGGTTGGATTAACCAGCTTATTTTGGACAAGAAAGATATGGTATTAATTTTTTTTTGCTTCCCCTTCATTATATATAGAGAATACAAGAGGATAGGAAAAATAAATAAAAATAAAAATTGAGCAAATACTACAAGGGTTTATAAAAATAAAATCATCCCACCAAAAAAAGGAAAACCAAAAGGGAGTTGCATGCATTTAAAGAAGAAAAAAAAATTAATCAGCACACAAGTTACAATTGTAGGTCTGTATAGGGGTGGCCATGATGGCCATCACACCTCTTCTGAAATCCATCGCTTTTACAAGGAGAGAGAAATGGAAGGAAAAGAAGAAAAGGTTTCAAGTGCCAATCTCTTTACACGCTTACATATATATATGTAACTTAATTTGTAAAACCTTTTCAAAAGTAGGGAATCTACTCATCAAGCCTTGTGGGGGGGGCACTGATAGCACTTGGTGAATAGACCAAAGGTGTCAACTTGGCGTATGAAATTGAGCATGCTTGCCCATCCTCCAAACCCAAATCCTACAATCAAAACCCACACCACTACAAAGATGTTCATAGTGTATAATCCTGCCCATCCTCCTAAGCATGATGGTGGTCTCTCCACTGCATTCTGCAAAAAGAACAAAAGAGGAATTATATAAGTAATCAACTTTTTGTGTATTAAAAATACTTTTTAAAGATGAAATTAGTAGAACTTATTTTAACCGAGACCGAACCTCTCGAGCCGACGCGGGCGCGAAGGTGACCATGTGTGCTAGTGCAGGAATTATGTAAACGGTGAAGCTGACCAGGAGAGATCCAACGGTTGAGTTGATTGGGCCAAAGAAAGGGAAAATGATTGCAAGGAACCATATTGGGATCACCACAGGGAGCCTAGCAAGAGCTCTCTTTAACATGCTCTTCGTTTCATGCATCCTAAGGAATTTCTCCCACACAAAGTACAGAGGGGTGCAAGCAAATCCAAATGTTATGAACTGCAACAACAACAAAAAACCGAAAAATCAGTCATTAATTAATTAATTTATATTTATTCATATATACATATATATGAATATGATGTTTAATAATTAACCTGGTGAATAAGCATAAGGACGACAGCAGTGTCTCTGTAGCGAGTCCTTGGGAGCAAAGAGAGAGCATTGGAATGGGTAAGAAGCATGTCGCCAAAAGCCCAATAAACAGCAGAAGCTGAAGGTAAAGTTAGGGTGAGCACATAGAGTGTGGCTATCAAGTATATGAGCTTGAACTTCTGTGGCTTCCACATCGCATGCATAATCTCCCTGCAAGATAAAATTAAATTAAAATTCCAGTTTCTCAGGAAAAAAATGTCTGAGATTTGTTAATTAATGTAACAATATATATAATGAACCCTCACACTGTGACAGCATGTCCGCCAAAGGTGTAGAGAATGTTGGTGGCCCCAGTGAAGTAGAGAACTATTTTGGTTGGTCCTGAGTGCTTCACTCCCTCAACCTTCAATCCCATAGAAAATTAAACTAAGAAAATTAAAATTACAAAAGAATATTAATTTTACATTTTACAGTATGGTTAAGTTTACCTGGCCATGGATAAGGGAAGCAATGGTGAGATACCATGCAGTGTAAGTAGTCATAATAAGGCCCAAGAATGACCAAATTCTGTAATTATGGAATGAGGGGATGAAGACAGTTGTTGCACAGCAAGCGCCAAAGATATAAGTCCAAGTTCTCTTGTCAAGATTGTCGTTTATGTAGTATATATTACTGCAAACCAATAATATATATTTTAATTAAGTTACAATATTGAAAGCAATATTAATTGTTTAAATTTTTATTTATTATGTATATACCTTGCACAGGCAATTAGTTGAATTACAGATCCAAACATAAGAAAAGTGCAGTTGAAAAAGAGGCCTGCATTCCTCCAATGTTTCCCCAACAGCCCATCAAGGACCTCAAACCACTGCAAATTAACAATCAAAATTAAGTAAGAAAATTGGAAAAAGAAAAGGAAAAAGGATATATAAGAAGAACCCAATAGAGAGAGAGAGAGAGATTATAACCTGAATAACATGATTCCTGAAATCAACTTTTTCTCTTTCTTTTCTGGTTCTGTACTCAACATAAAGTACGCTGATAAGGTAAGCAGTCCAGCTTCCCATCAACCCATAAAAAAGCTGAAAAAGGATTCCAGAAAGCATCCCCAGTTGTGAAAATGAGTACGGCAGCGTGAGAAGCACTTGTGCAACCTACATTTCATGAGGAAAATAGATGTAAATAGCATAATTACAAATATGAGTCCAGAAACAATGAAGATAATAATTAATGATCTATGATCAACAGCAAAGTGCCTGCCTGGTTAGAAGCACAGCTAAACCACGCGTCATAGACGGAGCCACCATGCCACAACAGCCTTGATAATTTGCTCTTGCCCATCTTGGGATCGCCTTCTTCCCTCTCCATTTCCACGTAGTTTCCTGCAACAACAGTCTCAACCTTCTCGGAAGCCATTGTTACAGCTAGCTTTGTGATGTTGGGAGAAGCAATGGACTACTACTGGACTAGTTTGGCGTCCTATAAATAGATAAAACTGCTTTTCACTCTTCGCTGCTACTTCTTTTCTTTCCCTTTTAAAAAGACTAATTAACCTTTTTTTATGAGCAATAATTGAATCACCCTACTGAGAGCCTATCTGGGTCACCCTCAAGAATGTGATTGCAAATTTAGTGCGTGTAAAATCTGATTTTTACACTACACTTTTTCAATAAAAAAAAAAAAGAAAAAAGCAGGGGTGAAGTATTTGTTAATGTATTTTGAAGGGTAATTTTTGTTCTTTATTTTAGAAAATGTTCTAACGTGATCATATAAGAAGTAAATTTTTTTTTTTTGGTGTGTTTTTTTATGAATGTTTTGTATTTTGAGTTGTTCGTTTTAGTTACTAAAAAATTATCATTTTCTACTTTACCTATTTCTTTTTAAATACAAATTTCAACAATTTTTTTTTTTATTGCATTGGCTATATATATATTATTTTCATTTTTTTTTATTGTTTTTATAAACTAGGAGTGTCAATCCGGTCAGTAATAACTGTCCACCAACTAGTCACCGGCCAACGGGTTGAAAAAAACCGGTAATCGGGTATCCCAGTCCGGTTTCTAGTTTTTGTATTTTCACACATCTGGTTATAACCAGTAATTAGGAGTGTATATATATATAGTGTTAATGAGTTATTTTTATTGTAAGAGGTTATTTCTTTTGGTTGTTGGTTTGTAGACATACTTTTTTTTTTCTTTTTTTTTCTTTTTTTTTCCTTTGGGGTTTTAGGACACGTTTAAAATGTATTACGAAAACAAAGAACAATCATAACTAAGCCTAGCTTATTGGGCTAAAAAAACCATAATTATTTTTTAAAATGCCAAAATTAAGCCCAAAATAGGCTCAATGTCCAAAATGCATAATTTTTTGAAAACCCAGTTACCGGTTGGGATAACTAGGTACCAGCCGGTTATTACATATTCGGGTAACCGGTAGCCGGTTATTAGTTCCAGTTTTCTAAATTTAATAACCGGGTACCCCGGTTACGGTTACCGATTTTAGTTAATAACTAATAGTCGGAACCGGGTTGACAAGATAAACCACCAAGACAAGCTATTGAAGAAATAAATTTTTTTATTGT
>NC_081541.1:5386887-5389704 GCF_901000735.1 Corylus avellana
GCTACACTAACTCAGTAGAATAAGAGTGGAATATGGGTGTAATATTTACTGTTTAGATTTTAGCATTTCAAAGTAATGCTATAAACTACACTTTTATTCCACCATTATCTCATCCTGCTAACGTGGTAGTATTAATTAGTCCATAGATTAGCTTAAAAAACAAAAACAAAGCAAAACAATGGCTGTGAGATAACTGCCCATCTACTGTCCATCTCTGTACAAGAGATGTACAAATTCACCATTGAATATATGAATTCCACATATTTAATAGTAGATTTATAAAAAAAGATAGACACGAGATGTGTAGGAGAATGATACCAAACATGGTTCAAATGATAAAAATTATTCTCTCAACCATCTCTATATAGTGAATAGGAGTAATGATGGAAAGCACGCCTGGCGTGCATCAACAGTGATGCACGCCAGGCACAAAAATTTTTTTTTTTATTATTTTTTTATTTTTTTATTATTTTTTAAAAAAAAAAAATTTTTTGCACTGGCGTGCGTGGGCGTGCCACGCACGCCGCGTGCTTTGCATCATTACTCTAGTGAATAGATGAATCTACCATTAAATTTTTATGGGACTCATCCTCAAATCCAATGCTATATTCATTATATTTGCAAAAAAAAAAAAAGGTTAAAATAATAATTGAGAGAATGATGTGTTGCATATGTAGCATGTCTCTTTATAATCTTACTCCAATTTTTATTATAAATTAATGTGACAAACACTTATCATATCAACTATTAAACAATTAAATTTGTATAGTACATAAATTTATAAAAGGTTGTTGAAAAAGTTGGCGGGAGGCAAACATCTCCCTTTCTTTTGATAAGTGAACCATTATTTCTTAATCTACACTATTAAATCGCTAAAGTTGAATGAGAGAAGAAGTTGAAAACAAAAATAATATTCTGGGTAGTTAAATTTTGTTTAAGATCAGCTTACACCAGCAATAGCCTAGCTACCTGCCCAATAGGCCTTGATATTTGTGCCATGGGCTTCATTTGAGTTGACTTTGCTAGATTTTCTTCCCATTCTCGAATTTCTAACTCCACAGGCTCCATCCAATTCATCTGTCATCAGTCGAGATTCTGGGAGGGGATGACTTTAATTAGTTGAGTAGATATTTTCTTTAAATTACCTTCTATTTTCTGGTTTTATTTTTTATTTTTTTTCTTTTAGAAAATGCTCGTAAGCACCTTGTTGGGCTTTTCGTGGTGGCAAAAAACTCAAGAAAAAAAAAATGTTTTTCAAAAAAAACTTTTCCTAAACTCAAAATATTTTTAAAAACATAAAACACAACATTTTAAAATAATAATAATAATAATAATAAAAGTGTTGTGTGGTGAGTGGCCTCCAATCAAATCTAGACTTCTAGTACTTTGCAGCCATCACGAAACATTACAAAAGTGGCGGCATGTCACTGCAGTGCAACACTCTCTAAATTTTTTATTTTAATTCTTACAAAACACTCTTTTAAAATTTTACCAAACTAATTTTTAACTTTTATAAAAATTAAAATTCACAATACTTCTCATAAAAGTATGATGGTTTTCAACATCTCTCGTGCTATGATCCATATAAAATGGGCATTGAGTGACTCAAAGACCAACCCCATTTGTAAAATTGATATGAACAAATTACATTTGCTTTCTCACAGATTCTAGATAGGCCTTACAATACAAACAATATCACATCTCACCAAAAGTAATGCAAATGATGGATAGATAAATCGAAGTCTTTTTCCTACCATGTAGCCTGATTTTGACTCTAGATGATAATTGATAGCCTACTCGTTACCAGTCCAAATGGGTAAAGACTAAGGACGTAGGGTCTCACCCCACCTTGCATGTGCAAAGTAATGGAAAATTGAAAAATGATATACCCAATTTCAATGGGGGGCCAAGAAGCCACCAAAAGGATCAAAACTCAATGAAATACCCCACTTTGACTCCCTGTATTTATTACCCATCCATCATTTTCTCAAGTTTCTAATGATCAATTGATGATTTTCAATGTTTGGTTGGTGAGCAAAGCTATTCTAATCTACAATAAGAAGTGGGAAATTGAGATGAAATCACCATTTGTTTTGGGATAGATCAGTTATTCAGTATTCTCTCATTTTGTCAAGCTCCAGCGTAATACTCTCGCTCAAACTCTTCTCAAAATATCAAGTTCAGTCGATCGATGGTGCAACCTGCTAGAAGATCATGCCAAGCAGTTTCCTTACACCTTACAGGTTTACTAGCCCGTTGTTTCGTACACATGCCAGACTCTTTGGTACTATAGAGAAGGTCGGCAAGGACCAAGCTAAATTTAGGCCTTAACCCACCCATCCCAAACTGATTTACCGGCCGATCGATGCACAATAGATGAGCTTGCCAAATTTCAATCATGGGCGTCTTTCAATAAGCAGTTAAGCACACATTTTGGGCTCTAAACCAGATACCCAAGATTTCAGGCCATATGCCAATTACCCAAAGTTTGAACTAGGCTGTTCGAAGTCCCCATAGAGTCGGTGGGCTAGTGGCTTTTAATTATTGAAATTTTTTTTCCAGCACATACCTTTGTTTGCATATGATGTTTCAACTACATGTTTGGGTGAAATTGATTTTATATATATATATATATATATATATATATATATATATATATATATATATTGATTGTTTCTTGGAAGAATTTTTGGCCTTGTGGCAAAAGTTGGGTCAGGAACAAAGATAATTTTTCTTACCCATTTGATGTGATATATAATATATATATATATATATATATATATATATATATATATGTTGATGTGGTATATGTAAATA
>NC_081541.1:5389724-5390989 GCF_901000735.1 Corylus avellana
TTTCTTGGAAGAATTTTTGGCCTTGTGGCAAAAGTTGGGTTAGGAACAAAGATAATTTTTCTTACCCATTTGATGTGATAAATATATGTTGATGTGGTATATGTAAATATGGAGTAATGCTCGAAGTCACTTTTGTATTTTTTTTTTTGTCACTTTAAAAATAATGTGAATTTTAAAATCATTATTGCATGGGCTTGTAAATTATCATTATTGAAAATTTGAGAAATGTTATAGGTCAATAAGTTTTCCATGTTTTGCCCATATTCAGCTATAAATTCAATAGATAAACTATTAGATTTGTGGGGTTTACCATTAACTTATGTCGGGTCGACATAAGTTCAAAAATTTAATGATTAATTTATAATATGAGATAGGCTAAATATGAGAAAAATATTGACTCTTAACATTTCTCTTAGTTGGACCTGACATAAGTTCAAAAATTTAATGATTAATTTATAATATGAGATAGGCTAAATATGAGAAAAATATTGACTCTTAACATTTCTCTTAGTTGAAATTAACTGGTAACAATAACATCGAATATGAAAATTATTAGGATCGTTTTTTTATTTAACTTTTTTGTTAAGGTTAAAAAGTTATCGATGTCCAGAAGCCCCTTTACAAGAGTGAGAAGCCATGTGAGGACTAATGAGATGTCCATATGAGTGATTAGTTGGGCTTGTATTGACCCAGTCCATATATCCCTCCACAAGACTCAGAAGCCGTCAGAGCCTCAGAGGAGTACTTCATATCATAACCCATTTGAAAGGTTAGCTTTATCCGCGACGTGTCTTCAACTCAAAACACCATTTGTGGGAAAACTTTAACCTTGAGATGTGCTTCACGTACTCAGGCATCAAGGGACACTCGCTACTATTGGCCAACAAAGATACATTTCTATTAGAGCATGCCAAAGTACCAAAGAAGTTGAGAATTTGTCATAGGCGTTGTCAAAAATAAACCTACAAAAAGATTTTCTTGTAGATTTCTTGGAGGTCAATTATGTCCGGCTTCAGCCTCTAAAGTGTCGAGGGTAGAATTAGGTATACCCCGTCTTCGTTGGAAGAGGATGTATTGTCTTGGTCTTGTCGCATGTTATTAAATTATCAATTATTTTAAAAAGTTTAAATTAATATAAAATAATAAATTTAATCATGTAATTAATATAACTCACAAATTTTGTTATGATATCATATTAAATTCTCAGTTTTCAAAAAAAAACAAAAAGAAGGCTTTCACCCACACCTCTAAATTTCGTTGGAAAC
>NC_081541.1:5391089-5427334 GCF_901000735.1 Corylus avellana
CTTGATTTCATTAAAAAATCCATCTTTAATTTTAATATTTTAAGAAATAGATCTTGGCTTGTGGATTTTAAATATTTAATGATAAATTTGAAAAACATATGGGTGTAGTATGGAGATAGGTGGAAGAATGCAAGGAGATGGAGGGATAATATTTATTTTTAATTAAATATTCAACGTACAATAAGGAGTTCGAGCCTACAAGCTAGGTGAGTGTTGGAATATTAATTAAATATTTTATATTTGCTTAAATTTGTTGGACAAGTGATGATTTATAACAAAAACGAAAACTAATATTATAAATGAAATCAAGATCACGTCATAATCCTAAAAATCTATAGGATCGTAACATGATTTTGATATTATAATTTATATCTTGTTTGGTCCACAAAATTCTTATCCTAATTAAACACCACATATTTCAAGAGTGTAATTTGATTAACAATAATTTTTTTTTTTTTTTTTAATTAATTTTTTTTTTTCTGTCATTTGACATAAATACAACTTCTTTTCCTATCATATAAACTGCTTATAAATGATCATCTTTTATGGTCTTCTTGAGTTTTTTAATATAGCAATTTTATTGGCTATCTCCATCCATACTGCAGAATCCATGTGAGCCTCATTTATGCCAATATTTAGTGGGATCAGGGATGCATGTTCTTGTGGTCACATAAGCTATGAGCCTATGAGTCATGGCTTTTTACCCTACTCCAATAGATGGATTTGAGAGCTATCTATTTTAACATTATCTTTATCATCTATTTTTCAAGTGCAAAGTTTCCGCGTGTGAGAGAAATTTTCTCAAATTCAATATAAATTACAATCATTTTGAATATAATACATTAAATTTGAAACTTCGTAAATGATTCTTAAATTACTACACGATTTGAAAAGATTTTCAAATTTTAAAACCTTTCAATTTTACCTCTCCGAACTTTCAATTTAACACAATCTACCCCTTCCGTCATGTTAAAAGTGATAAAATGACCGTTATACCCCTAAAACTTTTATAAAATTTTAAATTTACCCTTAATTTCAAATTTCAAATTAAAAAAAAAAAAAGAAGGGTAATTTGATCTTTTTAGTGGTTTTCGTTAGGGTTTAACGGCAAAAATTGACAGAATGAATCAATTGAGTCTTCCTAAAACAGACGGTAGTTCACAAATCCTAAGTGAAATTATTTTATTTTATTTTATTTTTTCTTTCTTTCTTTCTTTTTTTTGAGTTTACCCTTTAGCAAAGAAAGATGGGAGTTGCGTTGGGTCCTATAAATCTAAGAAGATCAATAATAGGTGGTCAAAAGTATTTCTCTTTGGCAGATTCATTGATCTTGGAAAGCACAAGAAAATCATTGAAAAATTCCACGAGAATGACTGAACAGTCCCCCTTTTTTGTTGGGCTGAATATCCAGACAGCCCTGATAATGGAAAGTTCTTAAGAGAATGAAATGGTGCCCACCAAAAGACTGGACCATCATTGGTCAAAGTATGGCAGTCGGTAAGAGACGATGATATCAAACACAAACTTTTCCCCGTCACCCTTCACATTCAATCATATCCGTTGAATTGCCTTTTCCTTTTTTCTGGGTTAGGTGTACATGTTCTTCTGCTTTTCTGAGTTTCATAGGTGTAGTGTCCATCAATGTTGTCTGCTTTCCTGCATTTTTCTCCATGTTCTGACCCTTTTTTCTTTATCAGATTGAATGTCACTTTACTCCACAAACAAGGAAGTCATAATCTAAGCCCACCAAGCCCATGGATCCTATTTTCTGCACCGACTAACCCAACTGTTTTTTTTTAGAGCTTGCTATATGGGCTTGGGCCTACAGGATTGCTTAATACTTGTCTCTTTCTCACACAGGAACACCAATAATTAATCTTCGACAAATTTTTTTCTAGATGAAAATTTTTAGACGTGGTTTAATTTTATAGAATTTTTTCTCACCCAATTTGAACGGAACTTTTTAGTGTTGGGGTTTGGTTTTCCATACCAACTACTTCAAGCAAACGATAAATATCTGAGTTTGCAATTTGGTCATTTTGTTTGTCGTTTAAGACAAGTCCAAGAAAGCACATCAAATTAGGCAAATAGTCCAATATGAGTTATGCGAAAAGAACCAAAAGTACGTCAAATGACCAATGTTAGATTAGCTACCCAAATAATTCGTTCCCTACATGCATCATTGGGTTCAAAAAAATACATCACCCTTTATAGCTACACTTTTCACAGCTGCCAACGATAGATGGGTGGTGTGGCATTCTTTTCGTTATCAAATACCAACTACACAAATCATTTCAGATAAGAGTTTTTATTTGTGATCGCGTGTTGGGTTTGAGTAGTGTCAAGATATAGATATAAGATTATATAAGTCAATTATAACCTGATCAAATTATAAACTTTAACGCTCTAATTTTGTGTTGGATTCGCGGGTCATGCCAAAATTGTTAGCCATTATATTGTGTATCGGGTTCGGATCATGTTGAAACATTGGTATAAGATTATATAGGTCAATCATAACCCGGCCAATTTAAATAAACAAGTCAAACTTTACAACCCTAAGTTTCTAACCCTTTAATTTCATGATGAATTAATGTCAAATTTACGAATTGTGTCCAAAATTTCCGGCACTAGTTTCACATCATATGAATCCTTTTTAATCACTCAGACACATAGGATGTTTGATGAATCCTTTTAATCACTAAGACACACAGGATGTTTGATGTTTGGTGTTTGGTGTTTGGTGTTTGGTGTTTGGCGGTGTGAATACGACAAGAACCTAACGCCTAATGGGCATGTGGAAAATTGAGGGTAAAGTTAAAGTCCTTCGGCGCTTGTACGTGGACCATTTCATGCGATGTCCAAATCAATTAGGCAAAAGAATGGTATAGGGAAGACCACGGCGAGATGGTGTAAAAGCGACAAGATATTCAAGTAATCACCTCCATCTTTTACTCCAATCATGAAAATAAGTGTAAAGTTTAGGTATCCCACATGTTGCAGCCACAAAAAAAAAAAAAAAAAAATGGAAAAGAGGCAGAAGAGTTGCTTGGGTTGAATTAACCAGCTGATTTAGACAAGAAAGATATGGTATTAATTTTTTTTTGCTTCCCCTTCATTATATATAGAGAATACAACAGGATAGGAAAAAAAAAAAAAAAAAAAAAATTGAGCAAATACTACAAGGGTTTATAAAAATAAAATCATCCCACCAAAAAAGGAAAACCAAAAGGGAGTTGCATGCATTTAAAGAAGAAAAAAAAATTAATCAGCACACAAGTTACAATTGTAGGTCTGTATAGGGGTGGCCATGATGGCCATCACACCTCTTCTGAAATCCATCGCTTTTACAAGGAGAGAGAAATGGAAGGAAAAGAAGAAAAGGTTTCAAGTGCCAATCTCTTTACACGCTTACATATATATATGTAACTTAATTTGTAAAACCTTTTCAAAAGTAGGGAATCTACTCATCAAGCCTTGTGGGGGGGGCACTGATAGCACTTGGTGAATAGACCAAAGGTGTCAACTTGGCGTATGAAATTGAGCATGCTTGCCCATCCTCCAAACCCAAATCCTACAATCAAAACCCACACCACTACAAAGATGTTCATGGTGTATAATCCTGCCCATCCTCCTAAGCATGATGGTGGTCTCTCCACTGCATTCTGCGAAAAGAACAAAAGAGGAATTATATAAGTAATCAATTTTTTGTGTATTAAAACTACTTTTTAAAGACGAAATTAGTGGAACTTATTTTAACCGAGACCGAACCTCTCGAGCCGACGCGGACGCGAAGGTGACCATGTGTGCTAGTGCAGGAATTATGTAAACGGTGAAGCTGACCAGAAGAGATCCAACGGTTGAGTTGATTGGGCCAAAGAAAGGGAAAATGATTGCAAGGAACCATATTGGGATCACCACAGGGAGCCTAGCAAGAGCTCTCTTTAACATGCTCTTCGTTTCATGCATCCTAAGGAATTTCTCCCACACAAAGTACAGAGGGGTGCAAGCAAATCCAAATGTTATGAACTGCAACAACAACAAAAAACCGAAAAATCAGTCATTAATTAATTAATTTATATTTATTCATATATACATATATATGAATATGATGTTTAATAATTAACCTGGTGAATAAGCATAAGGACGACAGCAGTGTCTCTGTAGCGAGTCCTTGGGAGCAAAGAGAGAGCATTGGAATGGGTAAGAAGCATGTCGCCAAAAGCCCAATAAACAGCAGAAGCTGAAGGTAAAGTTAGGGTGAGCACATAGAGTGTGGCTATCAAGTATATGAGCTTGAACTTCTGTGGCTTCCACATCGCATGCATAATCTCCCTGCAAGATAAAATTAAATTAAAATTCCAGTTTCTCAGGAAAAAAAATGTTTGAGATTTGTTAATTAATGTAACGATATATATATATATATATATCTCTCCTTAATGAACCCTCACACTGTGACAGCATGTCCGCCAAAGGTGTAGAGAATGTTGGTGGCCCCAGTGAAGTAGAGAACTATTTTGGTTGGTCCTGAGTGCTTCACTCCCTCAACCTTCAATCCCATAGAAAATTAAACTAAGAAAATTAAAATTACAAAAGAATATTAATTTTACATTTTACAGTATGGTTAAGTTTACCTGGCCATGGATAAGGGAAGCAATGGTGAGATACCATGCAGTGTAAGTAGTCATAATAAGGCCCAAGAATGACCAAATTCTGTAATTATGGAATGAGGGGATGAAGACAGTTGTTGCACAGCAAGCGCCAAAGATATAAGTCCAAGTTCTCTTGTCAAGATTGTCGTTTATGTAGTATATATTACTGCAAACCAATAATATATATTTTAATTAAGTTACAATTTGAAAGCAATATTAATTGTTTAAATTTTAATTTAATTTATTATGTATATATATACCTTGCACAGGCAATTAGTTGAATTACAGATCCAAACATAAGAAAAGTGCAGTTGAAAAAGAGGCCTGCATTCCTCCAATGTTTCCCCAACAGTCCATCAAGGACCTCAAACCACTGCAAATTAACAATCAAAATTAAGTAAGAAAATTGGAAAAAGAAAAGGAAAAAGGATATATAAGAAGAACCCAATAGAGAGAGAGAGAGAGATTATAACCTGAATAACATGATTCCTGAAATCAACTTTTTCTCTTTCTTTTCTGGTTCTGTACTCAACATAAAGTACGCTGATAAGGTAAGCAGTCCAGCTTCCCATCAACCCATAAAAAAGCTGAAAAAGGATTCCAGAAAGCATCCCCAGTTGTGAAAATGAGTACGGCAGCGTGAGAAGCACTTGTGCAACCTACATTTCATGAGGAAAATAGATGTAAATAGCATAATTACAAATATGAGTCCAGAAACAATGAAGATAATAATTAATGATCTATGATCAACAGCAAAGTGCCTGCCTGGTTAGAAGCACAGCTAAACCACGCGTCATAGACGGAGCCACCATGCCACAACAGCCTTGATAATTTGCTCTTGCCCATCTTGGGATCGCCTTCTTCCCTCTCCATTTCCACGTAGTTTCCTGCAACAACAGTCTCAACCTTCTCGGAAGCCATTGTTACAGCTAGCTTTGTGATGTTGGGAGAAGCAATGGACTACTACTGGACTAGTTTGGCGTCCTATAAATAGATAAAACTGCTTTTCACTCTTCGCTGCTACTTCTTTTCTTTCCCTTTTAAAAAGACTAATTAACCTTTTTTTATGAGCAATAATTGAATCACCCTACTGAGAGCCTATCTGGGTCACCCTCAAGAATGTGATTGCAAATTTAGTGCGTGTAAAATCTGATTTTTACACTCCACTTTTTCAATAAAAAAAAGAAAAAAGAAAAAAGCAGGGGTGAAGTATTTGTTAATGTATTTTGAAGGGTAATTTTTGTTCTTTATTTTAGAAAATGTTCTAACGTGATCATATAAAAAGTAATTTTTTTTTTTTGGTGTGTTTTTTATGAATGTTTTTGTATTTTGAGTTGTTCGTTTTAGTTACTAAAAAATTATCATTTTCTACTTTACCTATTTCTTTTTAAATACAAATTTCAACAATTTTTTTTTTTATTGCATTGGCTATATATATTATTTTCATTTTTTTTATTGTTTTCATAAACTAGGAGTGTCAATCCGGTCAGTAATAACTGTCCACCAACTAGTCACCGGCCAACGGGTTGAAAAAAACCGGTAATCGGGTATCCCAGTCCAGTTACTAGTTTTTGTATTTTCACACATCTGGTTATAACCAGTAATCAGGAGTATATATATATATATATATATATATATATATATATATATATAGTGTTAATAAGTTATTTTTATTGTAAGAGGTTATTTCTTTTGGTTGTTGGTTTGTAGACATACTTTTTTTTTTTTCCTTTGGGGTTTTAGGACACGTTTAAAATGTATTATGAAAACAAAGAACAACCATAACTAAGCCTAGCTTATTGGGCTAAAAAAACCATAATTATTTTTTAAAATGCCAAAAAATGCCAAAATTAAGCCCAAAATAGGCTCAATGTCCAAAATGCATAATTTTTTGAAAACCCAGGTTGGGATAACTAGGTACCAGCCGGTTATTACATATTCGGGTAACTGGTAGCCGGTTATTAGTTCCAGTTTTCTAAATTTAATAACCGGGTACTCCGGTTACGGTTACCGATTTTAGCCAATAACTAATAGTCGGAACCGGGTTGACGAGATAAACCACCAAGACAAGCTATTGAAGAAATAAATTTTTTTATTGTAAACCAAAAAATGCCAAAATTAAGCCCAAAATAGGCTCAATGTCCAAAATGCATAATTTTTTGAAAACCCAGGTTGGGATAACTAGGTACCAGCCGGTTATTACATATTCGGGTAACTGGTAGCCGGTTATTAGTTCCAGTTTTCTAAATTTAATAACCGGGTACTCCGGTTACGGTTACCGATTTTAGCCAATAACTAATAGTCGGAACCGGGTTGACGAGATAAACCACCAAGACAAGCTATTGAAGAAATAAATTTTTTTATTGTAAAAAAAAAAAAATGAGAGAGAAAAATGATTAAAAAATAATACACAAGCTTAAAAAATGTTAATTAAAAAAAAAAAAAACTATTGGACATAAAAAAAACTATTGGACATAATTTTTGCCTCGTATTAACTAAAATATACATAATGGGGAGGTTTTAGAGCATCCGTTGAAAAATGATTTTATATATAAATTTTTTTAAAAAAAACAAACATAACCTCCAGCTTCATAGGCCGGTGGTACAGCTATGTCCACTCTAGGTAACACACACACAGTCTACTTATTCTATACATTTTCGTTTTCTTTTGTACGATTAGTTGCATGTTAATTAAATAGTTAAATTTTAATTGGTGGGCTTGAATGGGCCCGGGGTAGCATGCACTGCACGAGCGGGATGGCCCCCCATGGGCATTTTTTTCAAAGAGAAAGAGCCTAAGATACACAGTGATGCCGATGGATCATGAAGGGGAGGATAGAGGGAAAAAAGAACTTTTTTTATAGTGAGAAGGAGATTGGAAAAGGTGCATTGGTGTGAGTGAGATGGAGTGAATGATTACATTGTGGTGGGCTTTGGTGCTAAACATGATCAATAACACACGTGTGCCAACCGGCTTTACAAAAGATGTATCTCTATCTATTTAACCTTTTTTAAGGTCTTGGGCCATGGATTTGGCACCCCTAATCATTATCCTAAGTGCCTCCTTAACTCATTATTCGGTGGCAAATTCGTCAAATTTTGGGATTGGGCCGACATGCCCAAATTAAAAAATTCCAAAATTATATTAACTGTGAAAACATGGTCTACTACGTCTGCATCTCACATTTATTTTATTGGGTTGATGAGTCGGTGTTCATCAATCTCTTTTCTTATTTTTTTAACAAATGCTGATGGATTGGAACGGGTGTAGTATGTAAATTACTCATCTTTTTGGAGGCGCTATTAGGAATATTATAATTTGAGCAATACTACATACTATACCCTTATCTCATTAGACTAATGTGACAATACTCATCAACCCTTTGATCAGTTATTGTTAAAAAACAAAAAAAAAGTCCAAGAGCTAATAGGCACTGCTGCATTAACCCAGTAGAATAAGAATGGAATATGGGTGCAATATTTACTATTTAGATTTTTAGCATTTCAAAGTAATGCTATAAACTACACTTTTATTACACCATTATCTCATCCTGCTAACGTGGCAATATTAATTAGTCCATAAATTAGCTTAAAAAACAAAACAAAACAATGGTTGTGAGATAATTGCCCATCTGCTGTCCATCTCCGTACAAGAGATGTACAAATTCACCATTGAATATATGAATTCCACATATTCAATAGTAGATTTATAAAAAAAGATGGACACGAGATGTGTAGGAGGATGATACCAAACATGGTTCAAATGATAAAAATTATTTTCTCAACCATCTCTATATAGTGAATAGATAAATTTTTTGTGGGACTCATCCTCAAATCCAATGCTAAATTCATTATATTTGCAAAAAAAAAAATGGTTAAAAAAATAATTGAGAGAATGATGTGTTGCATATTTAACATGTCTCTTTATAATCTTACTCCAATTTTTATTATAAATTAACGTGACAAACACTTATCATATCAACTATTAAACAATTAAATTTGTATAGCACATAAATTTATAAAAGGTTGTTGAAAAAGTTGCGGGAGGCAAACATCTCCCTTTCTTTTGATAAGTGAACCATTATTTCTTAATCTACACTATTAAATCGCTAAAGTTGAATGAGAGAAGAAGTTGAAAACAAAATAATATTCTGGGTAGTTAAATTTTGTTTAAGATAAGCTTACACCAGCAATGGCCTAACTACCTGCCCAATAGGCCTTGATATTTGTGCCATGGGCTTCATTTGAGTTGACTTTACTAGATTTTCCTCCCATTCTCGAATTTCTAACTCCACAGGCTCCATCCAATTCATTTATCATCAGTCGAGATTCTGGGAGGGGATGACTTTAATTAGTTGAGTAGATATTTTCTTTAAATTACCTTCTTTTTCTGGTTTTATTTTTTATTTATTTCTTTTAGAAAATGCTCGTAAGCACCTTGTTGGGCTTTTCGTGGTGGCAAAAAACTCAAGAAAAAAAAAAAAAAAAAAACATGTTTTTCAAAAAAAACTTTTCCTAAACTCAAAATATTTTTAAAAACATAAAACACAACATTTTAAAATAATAATAATAATAATAATAATAATAAAAGTGTTGTGTGGTGACTGGTGAGTGGCCTCCAATCAAATCTAGACTTCTAGTACTTTGCAGCCACCGCGAAACATTACAAAAGTGGCGGCATGTCACTGCAGTGCAACACTCTCTAAATTTTTTATTTTAATTCTTACAAAACACTCTTTTAAAATTTTATCAAACTAATTTTTAACTTTTATAAAAATTAAAATTCACAATACTTCTCATAAAAGTATGATGGTTTTCAACATCTCTCGTGCTATGATCCATATAAAATGGGCATTGAGTGACTCAAAGACCAGCCCCATTTGTAAAATTGATATGAACAAATTACATTTGCTTTCTCACAGATTCTAGATAGGCCTTACAATACAAACAATATCACATCTCACCAAAAGTAATGCAAATGATGGATAGATAAATCGAAGTCTTTTTCCTACCATGTAGCCTGATTTTGACTCTAGATGATAATTGATAGCCTACTCGTTACCAGTAGTCCAAATGGGTAAAGACTAAGGACGTAGGGTCTCGCCCCACCTTGCATGTGCAAAGTAATGGAAAATTGAAGAATGATATACCCAATTTCAATGGGGGGCCAAGAAGCCACCAAAAGGATCAAAACCCAATGAAATACCCCACTTTGACTCCCCATATTTATTACCCATCCATCATTTTCTCAAGTTTCTAATGATCAATTGATGATTTTCAATGTTTGATTGGTGAGCAAAGCTATTCTAATCTACAATAAGAAGTAGAAAAATTGAGATGAAATCACCATTTGTTTTGGGATAGATCAGTTATTCAGTATTCTCTCATTTTGTCAAGCTCCAGCGTAATACTCTCGCTCAAACTCTTCTCAAAATATCAAGTTCGGTCGATCGATGGTGCAACCTGCTAGAAGATCATGCCAAGCAGTTTCCTTACACCTTACAGGTTTACTAGCCCGTTGTTTCGTACACAAGCCAGACTCTTTGGTACTATAGAGAAGGTCGGCAAGGACCAAGCTAAATTTAGGCCTTAACCCACCCATCCCAAACTGATTTACCGGCCGATCGATGCACAATAGATGAGCTTGCCAAATTTCAATCATGGGCGTCTTTCAATAAGCAGTTAAGCACACATTTTGGGCTCTAAACCAGATACCCAAGATTTCAGGCCATATGCCAATTACCCAAAGTTTGAACTAGGCTGTTCGAAGTCCCCATAGAGTCGGTGGGCTAGTGGCTTTTAATTATTGGAATTTTTTTTCCAGCACATACCTTTGTTTGCATATGATGTTTCAACTACATGTTTGGGTGAAATTGATTTTATATATATATATTGGTTGTTTCTTGGAAGAATTTTTGGCCTTGTGGCAAAAGTTGGGTTAGGAACAAAGATAATTTTTCTTACCCATTTGATGTGATAAATATATGTTGATGTGGTATATGTAAATATGGAGTAATGCTCGAAGTCACTTTTGTATTTTTTTTGTGTCACTTTAAAAATGATGTGAATTTTAAAATCATTATTGCATGGACTTGTAAATGATCATTATTGAAAATTTGAGAAATGCTATGGGTCAATAAGTTTTCCATGTTTTGCCTATATTCTGCTATAAATTCAATAGATAAACTATTAGATTTGTGGGGTTTACCATTGACTTATGTTGGGTCGACATAAGTTCATAAATCTAATGATTAATTTATAATATGAGATGGGCCAAATATGAGAAAAATATTGACTCTTAGCATTTCTCTTAGTTGAAATTAACTGGTAACAATAACATCCAATATGAAAATTATTAGGATCGTTAAGGTTAAAAAGTTATCGATGTCCAGAAGCCCCTTTACAAGAGTGAGAAGCCATGTGAGGACTAATGAGATGTCCATATGAGTGATTGGTTGGGCTTGTATTGACCCAGTCCATATATCCCTCCACAAGACTCAGAAGCCGTCAGAACCTCAAAGGAGTACTTCATATCATAACCCATTTGAAAGGTTAGCTTTATCCGCGACGTGTCTTCAACTCAAAACACCATTTGTGGGAAAACTTTAACCTTGAGATGTGCTTCACGTACTCGGGCATCAAGGGACACTCGCTACTATTGGCCAACAAAGATACATTTCTATTAGAGCATGCCAAAGTACCAAAGAAGTTGAGAATTTGTCATAGGCGTTGTCAAAAATAAACCTACAAAAAGATTTTCTTGTAGATTTCTTGGAGGTCAATTATGTCCGGCTTCAGCCTCTAAAGTGTCGAGGGTAGAATTAGGTATACCCCGTCTTCGTTGGAAGAGGATGTATTGTCTTGGTCTTGTCACATGTTATTAAATTACTAATTATTTTAAAAAGCTTAAACTAATATAAAATAATAAATTTAATCATGTAATTAATATAACTCACAAATTTTGTTATGATATCATATTAAATTCTCAGTTTTCAAAAAAAAAAAAAAAAAAAAAAAAAGGCTTTCACCCACACCTCTAAATTTCGTTGGAAACAAAATGAATCTTTACCTTTGTTCTTGTTTTGCTGTTGAAAAATAGTCTTACATTGTCGGTAGACAAGATATTAGGCATGTTTATAAGGAATGAACAACCTTCTCTTATTAAACCGGTTCTATGAGATGAGTTAAGTCTGCACATGAAGAAGGGTGTTGATGAATGATCTCACATTGCATGTGGACAAGATCTTGAGTATGTTTATAAAGAATGTGCAACTTTTTTATTGAACCGTTTTTATGAGATAAGTTAGGCCCACAAATTTCTTCACCTGTAACCCACGGGTGAAAAGCAAGTTGATTATTGAAATCTTTGTGGCCTCCACGGCTCTTAAGAATAAATAAACTTTAATCCATGATATATCCCCCAAGGGTTTTATCCAATCAATGTCTCAACCCCTATAAATTAAGTTCTCTGCTTTAAAGTAGGTCTTCTGACGGCAGTTTAAAGCCTGTACGTTCACTACAACGTAGGAAAACTGGTTGTACTGTATTGTAGAAATAGGAAGTTACCTCTTGCCAGCCACAAGGGAAACTGAGATACAGGCAGCCACGTGGCCGACACTGTCGGCCCACTGTGACATTATATATAGAGCAACAAAAGGTTGGAGGAAAAGAATGGAACCCGAATAAACTTGCATCGGTGGATGAGGGAAAGAATCCTCCAAGTCTTTTGCCGAAAAGTTTTCCTGGAAATAGACAAGTGATCGATTCACTGCTATTCCTCCCTTCACACGTATTCCTCCTCTTCTCCCCTGGCCTACCTTTTATATAAACACCCATCTGCGCCTCTCTTCCCACACCTTTCTTTCTCTACGTACCCCACAAATAGAGGAAATCATATGGCGCCATTTCATATTAATCTCCCTCTGCCAGTTCTTTGGATTCTAATTATTATTTCATCAGGTATTTATTTCTCTTAGTTGCCTTAATTTTCCTCTTTTATCCATGTATTACTATGTGCATTATATCACGTTTTGCTTTCTTTTATTTAATTAGGATGGCATTTAGTGGTTTCTTTTCCCTGCTTGAACAGTGAGTATAATCTTAAACGTTGGAGTAGGATTTCTTGGGATTTTCTAGAATTCGGGCAGCGTTAAAATGTAAGAGATGGTTCCATAATAGGGATAATTACCTTATAGGCTTGATTGTAATCAAGTTGGATACTATATTTATCTTGGGTAAAGTTTACATACTCCCATCAAACTACCACTAAAGTGATAATGTCTCATCAAACTTTTAATTGTGACAATATATTTTCAAACTATCATTAACTTTACTTATATCCAAATTTCTACAAATAATACGAGCAATATGTAGCCCTTTTAGACTCTTATGTGGTGGGCGTATGTTTTTACACTGAATCATTCGTAAATTTATGTCTATGTTTTATTTCTTTATTTTGATTTTCTATTTAATTTTCATTTTATTGTAACTTTCTTCAAAGAGAGAACCCAAAGTCACCTTTCTCATTTTTTTGCCCGAATTCTTGGACAAATAATTGAAGGAAATTCAAATTCGATTTTGATTTTCCATGCAGGAGTTTCCTAGATGAATTTTCAGACAAAGAATTTAAGGGAATCTAAATACGAACTTGTTCTCTAACATATTCATTGTTTCTTTACACTTATAATTGCAGGGGCCAACATAGGCGAGTCCGCAAGAGTTTTTACCCTAATAAATAATTGCAAAGAGACAGTATGGCCGGGAGTTACCCCAGGTGAGAACTTTAACGGTGGCGGTTTTACACTAAAACCCGGGCAGTCCATAGAATTTACTGCACCAACGGCTTGGTCGGGCCGTATCTGGGGTCGAACCGGGTGCAACTTTGACAAGAATGGGCTTGGGCAATGCCAGACCGGGGCATGTGGTGACACCCTCAAATGCGGAGCCTCAGGAAAGACCCCAGCTTCACTTGCCGAATTTACCCTTGCATCGCCTGACTTTTACGATGTTAGCCTTGTGGACGGTTTTAACTTGCCAATAGCTGTGAAACCCCTCCACGGTACCGGAAACTGCAGCGTTGCTGGTTGTGACGGGGACTTGAGGCTCAATTGCCCCACAGAGCTCGCCGTCAAGGCCAACGGTAAGGTTATTGCTTGCCGGAGTGCATGCGATGTGTTCGACACCGACGAGTACTGTTGCCGAGGAGTTCATGGGAACCCCTCTACATGTCAACCGACATATTATTCCAAGAAGTTCAAGGAGGCTTGCCCAACTGCCTACAGTTATGCATACGATGATCCCACCAGCATATTTACGTGCTCAGGGACGGATTACGTGGTCACTTTTTGCTCCTCCAGGTAAATCCCGCCACCTTAATTTTATGAAATATTTGTGTACGATGTTAATTTGGAAAATAAACATTTAACCAATTTTCTTGTAATATTAGCAACTGACCAAAAACCTCTTGCTGTACTTTAGGAACCAACCGGTGTGCACGTATCATAACAACAAGCTCGTCTGCAGCGATTCGAACGGTGGGTTAAAGTCTCTGGTTGGAAGATGGTGGGCTTGGAGCGTTGGAGCTTTTACGTTGTATATAGTACATGTAAATATGGGATACATTTATTCGTTTATTTAATTATTTCATCTATATATTCAAGGGAAATTCTCAAGGCAACAAGGGAAAGACCGAGCAACGAATTACTTTTAGATTAGAATTATTTAAAGATAATTGGAAGGGTTAAAATATTAATTAAATGATTAAATTTATATTTTTTAATCAATTCAAGTTTTTAAGATAACATACATGTATTTTAATATGGTATAATTAGAGCATTCTTGAGTTCAAACCCAATCTCTATATTTCACCGTACATTTTAACTAAATATTTTACCTATTAAGCAACACTTAATAAGAGAAGGCTCATCTCTATTTCATAGTGAGAATTACATTTTTTTTTTGGTAATATATATATATATATATATATATATATATATATTATTAAAAATTTTAATAACGTACCGTTAAATCTTCAAATATTCCGTGAGGGTGACACAGTGCCGCACCATACTAAAAGAAAGCAACGGTTGGCGGTTGGGTTCATTTTGGGCCAATATAGGCCTCGACAGAACCTCCCAAGATACAAGTCTCAGTGTACGGTTCTGGGATTGCCATGTGTGAGACTGGGCTAGCACCCAAAATAAAAACCTGGCCCTGCGTTACTGTTCCAGTCCAAAATCTATATCAATTATTTTCCTTTTTTAGAGCAATTTCCTTTTTCTTTTTCTTGGACCAACCAAAACGAGTTATTAGATCCCAAGAGTAATATTATAAGTTTATCGTGTTTTTCTTGTATCACTCAAAAATAAGGTGACTTTAATGATTATTTAATCAAAATTTAATAGTAATCAATTACGAGCTCTATAATATAAAAATCATATCATTTTTAAAATGACACATTATGAATTTCTAGCATTACTCTAAACTCCACAAATCTAATGATAACTTTGAGCAAAAGAATGACGATGGAAGGAAAGGAATAATTTATCTTTTATTTTTGAGTTTAGTTTATTGGTTTAAGTAAATTTTAGGTTTTCTAAAGTTAAATTTATTATTGATTTTATTTTATAGTTTAATTTTAATCATTGAAATTATGATTTGTCATCAATACAATCGTACCTATGTATTATTTTAGTTTGTAAACTTTCAGTTTGTTAGGGCAGCGTTTGACAAAATTGCGATTTAACTTTTAAAATCACTATTTAGCCTAGTTAATACTAAGAAATAGTGGATCAATACATTGGCCTCAAGCTCGACTTCTGAGTAGGACCTGGAGAAAGTAGGAGGAAAAGGGTTAGAGAGAGTCGTTGGAGGTGTTCCGACGAGCTCGCTCCAACACCTTAGTTAGTGGTTTTGTAGTAGAGTGGTCCGAGAGTAAAATGCAATAGAGTTTCGGGTAGAGGATGAATTGTGTACCTTTTCTACAGTGTCAATGCTGTCTTTTTATAGCGTGGGGGTATGGGATGTTCTGATGACAAAATGGCGGCCCTCCTAGTAATCTTGGGTCGTTATTTTGTCATCTTGTTGTTTTGTGTGACCTGGCAGGGGAGGCCATACATGAGGCAGAGAAAGTGACCTCCACCTGGGTCATGGGACTGAGGCGGATGTCTTACGGGGTGAATAGATAGCTAAAGTGGCCGTCCCCCGGTCTTGGGCTTGGGCTAGCAATTTCGATCCCCCAACCCAAGTGGCCGTCCCTTGAGTCTTGGGCTGAGAGCGGCAACTCTGGTCGTTCAAAGCCTTTAAAAATCGCAATTTCAAATAATTTATTTTATGCGATTTAATTTAAAATCACACTATTTATCGCCAAACGCACCTTATTTAGCTAAACAACATCGATCACAATTTAGTGAAAAATGGTTATTGAATTTTTATATAAAATTATAAATAGAAATTTCAAAGATTCAAAGAATAAATTTTTAATTTAAAAATTAAATGGAATACAAGCTCAAAATCCATAGGCAATATTACCATTGAGCCTAAATATACAAACCAATTGCGTTATAAATAGGCGGAATAAGCACCGGTCTCGCTGGCGCTTCATACGAAGAACGAACAAAGCGCTTAGTGATAGTAGACTATTCGGTTAAGCTCACAGAAATGGCGAGCGGCGGTGGCGCTGGTGGTGGTGGTGGAGGAAAGGTCTCCTTCAAAGTGACGCTCACCTCCGATCCAAAGCTCCCGTTCAAACTGTTCGTAAAACTAAACCAAACCAAACCCTTCTTCATGTTTCCTTCTTCTTCTTGTGCTCTCTGATTCTGATTCGCCGATTCTCTCAATGTTTCTCGCAAATCTCTCAGGTTTAGCGTTCCGGAGGCAGCCCCTTTCACCGCTGTTCTCAAATTCGCCGCCGAAGAGTTCAAAGTGCCTCCCCAGACCAGCGCTATCATCACCAACGGTTATTCCCTTTCCCTCTTTAGTCTTTATCTAGGGTTTGCCTTGCATGTTCTTTTAGAAATTTATTTTTAGTGATTACTTATCAAATTGTAATTTACACGATGAAATTTGGAGCTATAGGTGTCGTTTAGATATGATATATCATATATATGTTGCGAAAGATCATGAATTATTTATCTGTAGTAAAAAGACAAAATCTATAGAAGAAAGTTGCAATTTGTTTATTTGTTGACATTTTTTTTTATATGACGGGTAACCTCGATATGGCCCACCCCTCAATGGTAAAGCGTGCACCGCACTTTTGCTAGTTTTCCTACACGGATCAGGCTAGATTTTACATCGGGGTGTGCCCTGAGGGGAGTTTGCACCTAGCAAATCTTGAACTTGGGATCTAAGGGGTGATACTCCCCAAGACCACAAGCCTCAACCACCTTATGATATACTTAGTGAATATGTACTACCTTGAACAATATGTTACAATTTGCTTCTTGAAAAGAATGTCATCTTCTGGTGTTTCAAGTGGGATATCTCAAAATCCAAACTTTTGCAAATTTTGATCATTTTCTATTTTTCTCTGAAACTCTGGTTCTTCTTTCGTAAGATATGAGAGGGATTTCTTGGCATACTAGTCCATTGGATTGGAATTGAAAAAGATTGTTTGTTTAGTGTGATTGTTTCCTGACCCTCCAGACATTAAGTGACACCTACACAGTGGTGAGGCTGAAAATGCACTGTTTTATTAATAGATTGTAGCCATGTGGTATTTGGTAGGAATTCAATGCAATTATCTATGATACCAAAGTCTGCCAATATCTTTGGTCTAAATTTTTCTGTGATGCTTCCAACATCCGTGTTGCTGTTCCAAAGAGTATTTGACTTTCTAAGGCGAATTGCAAAGGGGATTCCATTCCATTACACATGGGTATGGGACATCTTAGATTTTTGGAGCCACATAGTTGCATCTAAATCCTGGCACACTTTAATGGATTAAAAAAATACATATATATTTTTTATTGTATTTGACAATTTGCACAAATGCAATAAATTTGTTTGGATACTTTTGTTACTTTGGGTTTTGGCGGTTCTAGAATTTTTATGAGGAAAACTGAACAGTGTGATGATGTGACTGAGGGAAAATGGCTAAATTGCCATTTGGTGGCAAACTTCAAACTACAAGTCTACATGTAAAGGCTAAATTGCAGTTATGCTAATTAGGGTGTATGCATGTTATGCATGCCTGTGAGATGACATTTTTTAGTTTTTTTTTTTTTTAAACATTCCCAGGGAATCACCATAGCCATTTTCAATGAGGGATTTCTATTGTGTACAATGCCCATTACCCAGTATCTTGCCTTCATAGGAAAACAAACCTTGTCCGCTTACTCATATGATTGTGCTTTTATCCTCTTTAAGATCCAATGGAAGAGTGTCTGATATTTTTCCATCTATGTGCCACAAGTCCGTTTGACCTCTTTCCTATTCTTCTCTCCTTTTAATGCCGAATTTCATTTTAGGAGAGAGAAAAAGGTATCCAGGGGCACTGCCTGCCCGCCCTTTTTTGACCCTTCTCATTTTGACTGCCAGTACTACCATCTATGCTTGCCTTGGCATTCAACAGGGTTGGCTTCCAATTTTGCTGAACAGAAAGGGATTAAGAAGTAAAACTAAAAATAGTGTAACGAACGAACGTTACAGAATTATAGATGGCAGCATTTTTAAGTCTTCCTCACTTTAGCCTGTTAATAAACCGTTTGAAGTTGAAAACATTCAGTATTACGCTTGCTCATTTACTTTTTCAGTATAGGAAATTCGCTCCTTTAACTGGTTAAGTCTCAATTAACAAGATATTATTAGATTTAGAGTTGCTACAGTCTTAGATAGACTTGCCTATTCATCCTGTATCATTATTTCTCACTTTTTGTTCTTTGCATGTTTACATCTTGATATTTCATGCGTGCAGATGGTGTTGGAATTAATCCTCAACAAAGTGCAGGTATGCCAATGCTTTCTCTTTTGCTCAGTTTTGGTTCTTCCTGTCAATTGCTGTTCTTGTATTGTTCATTCTTGCATGTTATAGTTCTAAGTGACAGTATTTGTTTTCTCACTCTGTCGTAGTTGATTGAATTAGAAGCATGCATTGTTAGAATTACAACTCCATCAGTGTCATGCTCAGTCCTTTACATTTTGATGTAGAGCACTCCCAAGCAAGATTGGATATTAGGCCCAATTATAATCAAAATGCTTTTCTTAACTTTCTTAACTTCATTATGCATTACAATCCAGCAGTTATTTTATTTAATTCAGTTGTGTCTATTACTCAGTTTATGCTCCCTTCTTGTTCACTGACTGCTTTTTTGACGTAACATGAAGAAGTAAAAAAAAAAAAAAAAAAAGAACAAGAAGAAAAAGAAAAAGAAAAAAGGAATAGTACAAGAAATTAAAAATCATGTTGCAATGTTTATGTGCCCGTGACAAGCTGTTGGAAAATGTTATTGTGATCATTATGACGATGATTTGAGCATTATAAATTTGGATTGGTTGTTTACAATATAGATCTTGTTGTAAAATTTAAGCACTACATCATGTTGCAATATTCATGTGCCAGCCCCCCAGACAGTTGTGAAATTGTTATCATGATAACGACTATTGGCTTGGGCACAATATAGATCTTGTTGTAAAATTTAAGCACTACATCATGTTGCAATATTCATGTGCCAGCCCCCCAGACAGTTGTGAAATTGTTATCATGATAACGACTATTGGCTTGGGCACCATAATTTGCATATATTTGCAATTTAGATTCATTAATCTATTTAAAAAAATGTGTCTTTCTTTGTAGGCAATGTCTTCCTCAAACATGGTTCTGAACTACGCCTCATACCTCGTGATAGGGTTGGAGCTTCTGGGATGTGAAATCTGCATTATCATGGCCTATCCTCTCTGGTTAATTTGGGTTCACTTGAGTTTTTTTTTTAGTTTTCTTAATGAGTTGGGAGGAATTTTACACTTCAGCGCTTCATACTAGTGTAACTTGCATAAACTTTATTTATAGAGAAGTATGGTGTCTACAATAAATGGTCTTAAATAATTGTGGAAGGATTTAAAAGATGTCAAGCATGAATAAATACAAAGAATTAGCAGCCTGGGCCTGGCAATGTCATCAGAGACCCATGTGCCAGTATAGTTGCTGTTTCAATGAGTTGCCCCATCCAGCTTCGAGCTATGACTAATGCTGCCATTTGTGGTAATCTAGCAGATGGATATCTTGAACACTTAAGGTTCACTTGCCCTACTTTGCTTTTCTCGTGGGTCATAGAGAAAGCGTTGATAAATGCTTATAATCAATTGACTTTAGTACTGTCACCATGGCGTCCTAGGCAAAATTCCTTCCGCTGTAAAATGTGTAAGAGAAGTGGGGGCTTACAGTCAATCTCACTTCATTGGACACATCACTTGAAGTATAAACATGAGATGATTAAGCCCCTCTTCCTCATTTTATTAGGAAAAAAAAAACGTGAGATGGGTCAGATATGACAGATCCTCCACGTAAACTGGCAGCCATGTCAATTGAACTCCGGCATCATAAAATGCAGAACCAACCCCACCTCTATCTTTCCTCCAAAAGCAAGCAATGGAGCAAGCTTTACATAAAGATGTTGATTCGCCTGAAGTCCATGCAATTCCAACAAAGTGGGGATGCCAGCCAAAACATTTGAGTCCTCTGTCACTTGTTTCAAGTCATGTGGCTATGAGATGCCATGGCACATGAAGTACGGCAGGCGGTCATCAAAACTATATGACATGTCATTGATTTCTAGCCGATTAATAAGATAGCTGGTGTAATGAGGTGGAGGTAAGGGAAAGTGACTACAAACGCACCTAGATTCTGTATCTTACAAAAATGGCTCTTTAATTGAATGTTGGAGTTGAATCTCACTAAACTGGCCCCATCACATTTACTGTCACCCCAACAACCGTTCTTCTTCCATTGCTAATGGGTGGTGGGTGGCAGCCCCATCCTCTCTCCCAAGCTACTTTGAGTTCATTGACATGTTCTCGAGTCCTCGATCATTGATGAGCGTCATTTTTTTTTCCTGTAGTGGGGTTTTGTGGTATCTTTGATCCAATGCAGGTATGTGAGTTAGCTGGGAGGGCGTGTTGGATTGAGATCTGGCTTGTATTGCCCATTAGTGGGCCTCATAATGGGACCTCTCACAATTAATTCTCTGGATTGCTGCTAAGAATCTGGTTCATCAGCAATCCGAACAGCTAATTATTGAAAATCTGAATCCATGTTGCTTATAAGATTGAAGTATTTTCTGGTTGAAATTGGTGATAAATTGGGTGATCAATTGTCCAAAGATCAAAGTAAATTTTTCAATAACACAAGGCCAGATCCAGAGATCTTTGTAACAACCTTAATATAAAACCCAAACACAATCCTCCGGCAAGATGAGATGAAATTTAAACTTGGTCTGCCTCCTGGAGTCCTGGGGGTTATTTAGGGCCAACTTTTGCATGAGTGTGATGAGCACATAAGGCAACAGTCATAGGTTCACACATAAAGCAAGGAATAAAGTACTAAAATCAATACGAACTCAAACTTAAACAAACAAGTTATCAAAACAATGAAATTAATCGATTAGAATACAGGCTTCTTTTTCTTTGGGGAAAAACAAAAGCACAAGGGCTCAAGTACATATTTTTCCAAAGGCTCAAGTAACGTTGATTGACTATCATTCTTCTTCATTCAGTTCTTCACATGGTATCATAGCATCATTTTCAGGCCAAATTCCATTCTTCATTCAGTTCTTCACATGGTATCAAAGCGTCATTCTCTGGCTAAATTCATGTAGGCTCTACAATAACTCAATTACTCCAAAGATTATTTCTCAACAACTTTCTATTATTTTTCAACCATCTTCCATTATCTTTCAACCATTATCTGAATGTGGACAACCCATGATCTATCAACCACCTCTATTATCTCTAAACTACCTCTCACTATCCATCAATCACCAGAAGGTGGAACATGGAGAGAACAATTATATGTAATCCAATAAAAATGATGCAACAATGGAGGGAAAGGGATCGAAAAATCATTTTCAAAAATCTTTAGTGTCTGCTATATTTTGACTCCACATAAGAGTACTAACTTAAGTATCGGAGAGTTTTGGGACAAGGCCGGGATCCTTTGAGGCTCTTGTTATTTTGCAGGCAATCCATTGTATAGCTCAAACCGTACCAAAAACTGCACCAAGACTATGATTGATTGAGATTCAACCTACTTCCTTCTTTGAATCCCAGATGGCACAATGGATCCTTCTCACCCCTATTATATTCATCATTCAGATCACTTGAGGATGCTTCAATGGTGATCATTACAGTACTTGAGTCGTGTTATGAGTTTATCCCTTCATTGATGGTTCAATCCAAAAACCATCAGAATATGCGTTTTGGAAGAGATGCAACCACACAATTTTGTCGTGGGTTCTCAATTCCCTAGAAGCTCATCTCGCCAATAGCGTTATTTACGCAGAATCTGTGTTTGAGATCTGGACAGACCTCCATGAACGATTCTCTCAAATCAATGCTCCAAGAATTTTCCAAATTGGGAGAGCTATTGATGCAATTCTGGGATGAATTGGCTTCCTGCAACGATCTCCTTACCTGCACGTGTTGTGCAATCAGTGCACACGCTGACGGAGAACAAGGTGAGAAAGGAATGGGATTCCCGCCGTTTAAGTTGCTGGGTAATTATTGCGAGAGAGGTGACTATTCAAATAAATTTTGAAAAAAAAATGTAAAATTAATTTACGATGATTATCTGATTTATAATTAGTTCCCAACTCAGAAGTTTTTGAAATATGTTAAAAAAACAACTTACTGCATATGTTAAATTTTTTTACGTCATGCAGGTGGAAATGGGCACTAAAATGGGCACTTCCGTAAATGTGAACAGCTGAAATGGAAAGGCCGCATGTCTCGGAAAGATTTCGGCACCCTTTTTTATTTAGTCCCTTTTTCCCGGCGTGATGGCATGCCACCGCCTGTTTTTCTTGTCCCATTTGACCATTTTGCCCTTCCGTAGTCCGTACTACGAGGAAGGAGCGTGCCAAGGCAATGTGCGGCGGAGTCCTCACCCTCGTTTTGCTACGTGCGAGACTCGCTTGGTGAAATTGGGAAATCCATTTTTTTGATACAAAAGAAGATACTTAGAAAAATTATTAAATTTATTAATGAAGTTTAGGTTTGTATCAAATTCGATACATAGCTTATTCTGGTAAATTTTGTTGTATTTTGTCCATTTTTTATGGAATCATTGTAAAATTACAATTTTATATCTGAATAAAAAAAAATACAAAATGAATTTTTTTTTTTTTTTATTAAGGGAAAAATACATTTTACCCCTCGAACTATTAACTCATTTGCACTTTTAATCTCAATGTTTAAAAAATGATACTTTACCTCTCCAAACTTTCAAATTGTTGCAATTCGACCATTCGAACTTTTTTTTTTTCCAAAATGCCCCTATCCCAAGTTTTTTTTAAAAAAAATTAAAAATTAAAAATTAAAGGGTTGCCAGTCCGGGGTGGCTTCGCCCAACTGGGGTGGCCGGCCACCCCTTAATTTTTATTATTATTATTTTTTTTAACGTGGGATGGGGGCATTTTGGGAAAAAAAAGTTAGAATGGTCGAATTGCAACAATTTAGAAGTTTGGGAGCGTAAAATGCCACTTTTTAAACATTTGAGTTAAAAGTGCAAATGAGTGGATAGTTCATGGGATAAAATGTATTTTCTCCTTTTACTAAAGAGGACGAGGTGCGTCCTGCCTCGCATTATTGACGAGGAGTAGCCTCTCTTTTTTTGTAATGATAAAATTAAAATTCTACAAGAACTCCATTAAAGAAAAAAAAAAATAGAAAGAATTAAACAAAATCATCAATTTGATACAAAATGCTTATCACAAAGAGCATTAAGATTTTTCATTCTTACCCATTTTCTTGAAGTGCTTTATAATCCATCTCTCCAAAGAAGTGGAAAATAAGAAATTGTAAAAAAGTTATGAGAAGATACTCTCTACTCAAGCACGGGAGGTCTTGCCCGAGCAGGAAGGAGTTTCGAGTGGGCCTTTGCTCGAAAAGAAAAGCTCACTCTCACATATTCTTGTCCATTTCTTTACGTGTGTTAGCATTCGTAATTAGGAGTCCCGAGTGAGCCTCTTCCCAAAACAGAAAAGCTCTTTCTCACATATCCCTATCGATTTCTTTAGGTGTGATAGTATTTGTGATTGGGAGTTTGTATCAACAACTGAAGACAGACGACAAGGTTGTAGCAGTCCACCTACAGCTATCTTCCAATGTATGAGTTGGTTGGAACCAAATGGTCGGCATCAGTGAGAATTTGACAGACACAGATAATTAGAGTGACATAAATTAATTTCTTCTTCAGCTGTCTACTCAAAATCAAAATTATTGGCATGTCCTCTTTGTTCTATTCATAGATTAAAGATAAATGGTCCCCTAAGAAGATTCTTATTTTGGCTAGTGGCCCTTTCTTATGATTTGTTTCGTTCTGATTTCATCTGTTTTTTTTTTTTTTTTGGTTTTTTATGAGCAATACATAGGATGGGGGAAAAGGGGTTAATTTCATAGGTTAAAAAGAATAAAACCTAACCTATTTCGTAGTTCCACTGTTTGATTCCCCGTATGTCTTTCATAGCTATTAATATCTAGCTTGTTCCTCGAGTTAGGGAGGAAATGACATTTAATTAGATATGGACATAGTCACATAGGATTTGGGTGGGAGAAAGAGATGTGATTTAGGCTTTAGGCTTTGTTTATTTTGATATAAATGTTTTTCCTCGAAAAATATTTTTAGTGAAATTGTTTTTTACTCATATGAAAAAATGAGTAAAGGTGAAAAATGGTCGGTGACTTTCGGCAACTTTCGGCGAAGGTCTAGTGAATCCTTGTAGTGGTCCGGCATTTGTCTAGCAGTACAAACTTCAAAGGAAAGAAACTCGAACACGAAAATTGTTTTACGAAATTTAGAAACAGAAACAATTTTTCAAAACTAAAGAAACTTTTTTGGTCAAACTGAAAATGTTTTCGGTCTCACTAAACACCGAAAAATACAAAAAATATTTGAAAAAATATATATAGTTTAAGCCGAAACAAACGAAGCCTTAATTACACATGGATAAAGATTTTTTAAAAATTGAGTTGTCTATAAAATTATAATATATTTCTTAATATGTGAGAAGCATATATCTTTTAACTCAAATAGCACAATATAATGATTTTTACATTTTCTAGTTGAATTTAGAGAAAAACTCAATTCTTTGGATAATTGTTTCAAGTCTATGTGAGTGGTGCACATTACGTATTCACGCCGATGTAATACATTTTTTTTTAATTTTCAAATTTTAAAGTAATTGTTAAAATTAATATTATTTTGGGAAAGCTCACATACCCTTTTAAATTACCCTTCAATTAATAATGTTCTATCAAATTTTCAATTGTGACAATGTCCCTCAAACTACAAAAAATTCTCAATGTTCTCTCCAATAACGAAACTACCCTTAGTAAAATAAAAACAAAAAATACTAAAACTTCTAGAAAAAACCTAAAATAAATAAAAAAATCCAAAGGGTGTCAAATTAATTTTTTTAAAAAAATTAAACCCTTTGTATAAGAAAAAAATTAAAAAATTTGCGATGAATTCTTTTTTTTAAATAAAAATTTATGTTTTACAAAAATTAACAATTTTCGTTTAAGAAAATAAAAAATTTTGTTCTTCTAGAACATTTTTTTTTTTAAATGATTCTTTTAAATAAAAATGTCTTTAAATAAAATTAAAATTTTCATTTAAAAAAAATATTATTATTATTATTATTATTTTAATTTATAGGAATATGTTTGTCTTATTGAGAAATATATAGGGACATTTTTTTCTTTTTGCTAGCCTTAGGAGGAACATTAACAATATTTTAATAGTTTAAAAGAGACATTGTCACAATTAAAAGTTTAAAAAATATTATCAATTAGATTATAATTTGAGTATGACATGTGAATTTTACCCTATTATTTTTTATATTTATTTATCACACTCGTTTTGGAATCTTGGATCCTCTAATGGTATGTTTTAGATGACTTTTAATGTTACTTAAAAAATGTACTTTAAAACACACCACAAAAATCAATGTAAAATAAAATAAATGATAAATAAATGCAAAGAATAACTTATCTCAAATACCTTAAAAATCTAGTTCTTAAAAATGTTGTGTTCAACTGATAAAACGTGAAGGGTAAAAGTCACATCGATCTAAATAAAAATTTTAAATTTATGCTCCAATAACAAAGCCCGAGGCGACGCAGTTGCTGACTTGCTGTAACTCGGTATACCTATGATCTGTGCAACTCGCTATCACATTCCAGACCACCAGCACCGTTCAACACCTTTATTTAATATTCTTCTTATTAAATTATTTTTTTTTTTTTTTTGAAGTGTCTTACTAAATTAATTCACTTACTCATGTAGTTTTTCAAAATTTTATAGATACTTTGAAATTAAACAATTTAAATGTTAAAATCTTAATATCTAATACCCATAATTTCGTTTGTTAATTCATTATATCCTTTTTAATTAGAGCAAAATGATATTGTAAAATTTGAACCATTCAATTGTATTATGATTGTTAAAAGTTTGGGGAAAATACATTTTACCTCCATGAATTATCCATCAATTTGCACTTTGACCTCTAATGTTTAAAAAGTGATACTTGAGCCGACAAACTTTCAAATTGTTGTAATTCGACTATTTTGACTTTTTTTTTTTTTCAAAATGCCCCCATCCCAAGTTAAAAAAAAAATAAATTAAGGGGTGGCCAGCCACCCCAGTTGGGCCTAAGGGTGGCTTTGGCCACTCCAGACCAGACACCCTTAATTTTAATTTTAATTTAATTTAATTTTTTATTTTTTTAACTTGGGATGGAGGTATTTTGAGAAAAAAAAAAAAAAAAAGTTAGAATGGTTGAATTGCAACAATTTGAAAGTTTAGAGAGGGTCAAGTGTCATTTTTTAAATATTAGATGTCAAAATGTAAATAAGTAAATAGTTCAAGGAGTAAAATGTATTTTTTCCTAAAAATTTAATTTTACTGCTAAATTACCTTATTGAAATTTGAGATGGGGGTAATTAATTCAAACTTGTTGACTTTTCTTTCTTTGCTAATATATGCATAGAATTATTATTTATTTTGAAATGATATGCATAGAATTATATGATTATATCATGTTTGTTGGATCGAATATCATCTATCACCATGTCTTATTAGCTATAAAAATTCAAGACACAATCTAGGGTGAACCTGCATGGGGCCGTGGCTATGACCCTCCAAAGACCTAATTATCTTAAAAGACAAAAATACAAAAAATTGGATTTTTTTTTTAAATGTTTTTGTAATGATGCCTCCAAAATTCCAGTCCAATTTATATTCCAATAAAACAAATTAAAACGGCTGTAACTAATATTCCTTAACTTCCCCTGTTTACGTGACAAACCTATTATTATTTAACATTAACAATAATTTACTACTTCTTTGTCTAAAGACTCATTAATGCCCCCAGTTTCCATAAGCTTTTCTTTTCACATCACGTGAGGTCATGAATCATCATCTTTTCCCCGATAAGGAAAGAAAACAGACGACATTATATTTAATGATATAACGAGAATTATAATTATTTACATATTTTTTTTTAAATCTGATATGATTTTTAAAATTAGTATTGAATTTAAAATAGTTATTATTACATTTTAATTTATCAGTGATTTTAAAAGTCATATCACATTTATATACACCAGTCGCAAACCTCTCGAGGGGAGGACTATCTTCTTTCATCCCCTCCCTTTTTTTTTTTTTTGTTCGTCCATTGCCATCACAGTGGATTTGATTGGGTTTTAGATCTATTTTCTTCAAAATCAGATATAGTTTTCTCTATCAGTTCGGTCTATCCACGTTACCGCTCACTAGCCACCATTCTTCCAACCGCCGACCTTCATGCATCAATCTACCTGCCACACGTCGGTGTGTCAGCGATGTCGTCACTAGTACAACTTTAGTCTGTTAGATCTGCTCCTTCACAGTCCTACCCGCTCGGCACCAATCGCCAATCCAGTTTCTATGTCACCAATGAGAGTGGAGTGTTTTACGGCTTTTGTTTTTGTTTATGTATTTTCGTTTTTGCTTCTAACCTTTGAGCTAAGAATGAATAGTTTTGGTATGAGGGGTTATCTCTTACGGCCGGTAAAATAAAGTTTTAAGAAAATTTGAGCTATCAATGTCACAGATCTAGTATGCTTTTGGAAGTCGGAGCAGATGTGTTCCATAAGATAAGTTATGCATGGATTAGTGGAGTATGCTGTCATTGATAGTTTTTTATTGCGATATTTTACTGATCGTATCCAATTTTTTTTAAAACATATAACAAAATTTTCATCATTTAATTTTAGAATAATAATTAAAATTTTTAAAATTCACTCCATAGACACATCCAAGTTTTTTTAAAACATATTATGCCAAATGGTTTGATTTGCGAAAATATTTTTTACATTTTGACGTTCATCTCCCGAATGAAAAAACATATTATGCCAAATGGTTTGATTTGCGAAAATATTTTTTACATTTTGACGTTCATCTCCCGAATGAAAAAAAAAAAAAAAAAAACATTTCCGTTCGACATGATTTATGGTAATTCCGTAGAGAATTACCGGGATATTCACGACCCTGGGGACGCTAATGTCTGTTGTTAGCGCGGGAATCCCAAAACGCTTTAACTAATTGCCTTTTCTTTCTAATATTATAACTCCCAAAAAATAAAAAGCCACAAAAGACGAACCCACTGTCACTGTCATCGGCTCCAGCCCATTCTCAAAATCTCTCTCTATTCTTACCAAAAAAAAAAAATCTCTCTTTATTGACTGTAACTGTGTCAGTGTCTGTGTGTGTGATTTATATCAGACCGTACAGTCGGATACAGCACTAACTTTTCAGCACAAAAGATCTCTCTCTCTCTCTCTCTCTCTCTCACACGCACACACGCACTGAGACGGTGAAAGATGGCAATGAAGCCCAAGAGCCACGCTCACGACGGCAATGGCAACGCCAGCGACGCCAGCGGGAACAGCAGCTCGCCGAGCCCGCCTCCATCGCCGCGCCGGCACGCCAGCATCTCCCAGTGCCGGCGGAGAGTGCGGTCCAAGGCGCAGTACGCTCAGTCCCTGAAGGAGAGCTTCGGCGGCGGCATTCTGTTGCGGCGGAACCTGCGGTACCTGCTGGTGCTGCCGCTGCTCTACGTGTGCGGGCTGCTCATGTGCGTAGTTGGGCCCTTCTCGGCTCTCGTCGGCGGGCCCGCTCCTCCTGGCTCGGTCTACCTTAGCCACGAGATGTTTCGGAGGCTCTGGCGTGACATTCAGGCTGATAATTCCTCGGCTCTTGAGGTTCGCTCTACCCCGTCGTTTTTTTCTTTTTCTTTGAGGGTTTTCCGTTCCGCTTCGGAGAAAATACAGGAAAAGTTAAGGAAAATAAATATTTAAAGTTTTACTAAGTTTAAGTTTTGACAAACCCAGGGAATAAATACTTTTTTGTTTGTTTGTTTTGTTTTCCCTGTTTTTGGAAGATATGCTTGTCGATCTATAGTCCAAAAGTAAAGCAAATTACTTCCTTCTGATCTTGTGATTGTTGGAGTATACACACTTTGAGTGTGATTGGTTGACTAGTCGCAAGAATATATGGTTGATATTAAATAACTGGTCCCGAACCTAAAAATTTGAGTTCTGACATCTTAACAAGTCCTATTTGTGTATGGATTCGTCATTGGCAGTCTTCTTTTGAAAAGTGTAAGATATTACTGGTTTCTAGGAATGGATCATCATATGGGTCTTGACTTAATTAGGGTAAATGTAAGCAAGATCGGGTGTTCAGAATGTTGGATTTGACTGCCACTTATCGCCATTAGCATCCTCTTATTTTGCTTCTTTTATTGCACTACATAACAAGCTGCCTTTTTATTTGTTTGATTATTACTAGTTTTTCGTTCGGCTAGAATTAAACTGCAACATTGCAAAGCAATCGTTTTGGTTTGTGTTCTTTAAATGTATGCATAATATATGAATTTTGCGTGATCAGCCAAGATGAAAACGTTGTTTTCCTGTTGCAGTTATCCTCTGTTTGGAAATACAAAAGGAGGCAAAAAGAGCAGAGACCTTGTTCAAATTCAACTGCTGGCCGGCGTTTTGGTATTTATGAAGTTAGCATGTTTACTTATTAAGACAGTTTACTTCTGTAGTTCTCCAGTTTTTGTTGTGGGATATATTACAATTGTGGTAATCTGAGAATTACACATGTATTAAGAGCACATTAGTATACATATTTGAACACCACCTTAATCTAAAAGTTTAAGCTAATGGGCTTAAGTCCATTTAGGTATATTAACTCCTCACTTTATTTATTTTTTCTCAATGTGAAAAACAACACTAATGTGCACTCACAACACACATATATGTGTGTGTATTAATGTATATATATTCCGGTGTACTAATTGGTCCATAGACCAGAATACTGCCTTCCTCCTTTCACCTTCAAATGCCTTTAGTCCTTCATTCTTTTGCTTTTTAGCGTGACTGAGAAGGAATTGCATTAAACTGACATTTCTCTTTGAATTTCAGAGTCCTCTGGCCCTGGCCCTAGTGGTTACTTGATTGTGGAGGCTAATGGTGGTCTGAACCAACAACGCTCTGCGGTGGGTTTAATTTTTTAAATTCTTAACCAGCTTTCTTCTTTAGTACTATTTTCTGATTTTCTAGCATTTGCAGAAACTTGAAAAAACCTAAGCCCTCCACACCCAAACCAAAAAAGGAAGCAGAAACTAAGAAAGGCATTGACCAAAGAAAAGGATTTATTTTATTTTATTTAAAAACAAAAACAAAATTATATGCAGCACTAAGGCATGCTAGTTATCAATAGTGTGACAAGTTGGTACCCTTGTATCTTCTCTTTTTCGCATATAAAATTTGTTCTTAATCTTTTATCATTTTTTTGGTAGATCTGCAATGCAGTGGCCGTAGCTGGACTTTTGAATGCGATACTAGTTATTCCTCGATTTCATTTCCATAGTGTCTGGAAGGATCCTAGGTGAGTAAATAATTACTTGCTTATAACATCTTACCATAGAGGTCCTCCAGCAATCTTTCAACGACATACCTCGTCACTAATATCTTGAGTGTCTACTGTTGGTGTAAAGATGGAACTTTACCTTTATTGAAGACTGGATATTAGCGTTTAAAAAACGTTGTTACTCAGATATTGTAGAGCTATATCTAGGTTTCAGATGCCATTGGAGTTCCAGCTTAGTGGTACTCTGGTAGATTTATAGGTGGGCTGGGGTCTTAGATTTAGTAGAGGACGCTTCATAGATGGAGTGGGGTATTATATTTCACTTTTAGTACTGGCTGAAAAAGTAAATGCTACAGCTCACAACATGATCACATTCTGTATCTATATACTGCAGGTGTTCTCTCTGTTGTCTTCAATTATTTCTTATGTGAATTTCCTTTGTAGTAATAAAATTGCCCAGCAAAGTGTTTTTCCTTTGTAGCTTTCTAGAGACGTGAGCTAGTTTTTTGTAATTATATCTCTATCAGATGATTGAAGCTGTAAGGCCACTTGCTGTGGGCTCTTCTGTGCTCTATACATAATTTAATTACACGTCTAGTCTGTTATTTAACAAATTAAGATGGACCTGTGTGTGCTCTACGATCAAGTTTGAAGTGTTGGAATATCTGTTAAGCATGTATAAACGCCTAGTACTGTGCTTGGAGCTGAAATTGAAGTTGTATGGGTTTCATATGGACAATCAAATGGCTTAGAGCATATGTCAAAATGCATGCCAGAAATGCACCATGTCAATGTAGAACTTATACAGCATAATGAGGGTGTTGGGTGCCTGTTGAGGCCTCTTCATTGCCTTACAGTAAATATTTTCTATTTTTTCAAATGTACTGTTGTGTGCATTCTCTCACCAAATTTGACAATATAATGATATGTTTTGCAGTGAGTTTGGTGACATATATGAAGAAGATCATTTCATAGCCACCCTTGAGGGCTATGTGAAAGTGGTTAAAAAGCTACCTGAGGCACTGATGGAAAGCTATGATTACAACATTACTGACGTACCAACCTTCCATGTCCAAGCTTGGGCTTCTGTCAGTTATTACTTGGGAGAAGTTTACCCTGTCTTACAGAAGCAAGGGTATGTGTCAAACCATCACATCTTTTCATTATGTACTCTATCAAATGGAAACTTTGAAAACTCTTCCATGTGATAGTCAATGGTATCGACAAACTGAACTATAGCACACCAGTTTTTTTATAAGCCCTTGTAAATGTGATGAAAATCTGATTTCTTGAAACTTATAGGGTTTTTTGGCTTGATTATCTTTCTGATGCAGGGTTATTCGCATAGCCCCCTTTGCTAATAGATTGGCAATGAATGTCCCACCTCATATTCAATCTCTAAGATGCCTGACCAACTATGAAGCATTGAGGTTCTCTTCTCCTATTTCAATTCTTGCCAAGAAACTGGTAAACAGAATGATCGAGAAGAGCTCAAGAACTGGTGGGAAGTATGTCTCCATCCACCTCCGTTTTGAAGAGGTACTATTGCTTATTTTCCATTATATTCTGAGCAAGTATTTGATTCTTCTAATGTTAAGTAGTTAAGAAAAATTAAGCCATGTGTAATTGTCTTCTACCTGTAGGACATGGTGGCATTTTCTTGCTGTGTGTATGATGGAGGAGAGGCCGAAAAAGTTGAAATGGATTCAATTCGTGAAAAAGGGTGGAGGGGGAAGTTTAAACAAAAAGATCGTCTCATCCAACCTGGTCCCAATCGAATCAATGGAAAATGCCCACTATCTCCCTTGGAGGTACCTCAAACACAAGCTACTTTTTATTTCTTTTTGGACCTTAAAACTTGAAATTTGAGCTTTTCCTTATAATTTGACATTTCAAGTTCAGTTTTTTATTTTAGCATTAAGTGCTATTTAGAACTAGTTCTATTAAGTTTTGTCCATCACGTCTTCTCTTGCAGCTTCAACCCCACTTGTTTTGGACCTTCATCTATTCCTTGTAGCACATTCAATAGTATTTGGTTAAAGTTAGAACTGCAACTGCTACAGGGCTAGGAGAGTGCCAAACAAAATTTGGGCTGGGTTTGCAAGAAAGAACATAATGGAATATGTTTGAGGTCAAAAAGAAAAGAAAAAAAAAAAATAGTCTCTTTGAACTCTGAAAACATCTTAAATTTACCTAACATAATCGTCTAAGTTGGTCATAATCTTTTTTCTTGTTGGTGTAGGTTGGGATGATGCTACGTGGTATGGGTTTCGGTAATGACACTTCAATTTATCTGGCCTCAGGGAAAATATACCAGGCAGAAAGACATTTAGCTCCTCTGCTAAAGATGTTTCCCTATCTTTATACAAAGGAGTCTCTTGCAACCGCAAATGAGCTTGCGCCTTTCAAGGTAACTTTCTTACAGTGTGTGATCAAGTCTTTTGCAATTAGTAGTCCTGGTGACTTGGCAAATGTTCAACACCATTAAATCACAAATTTTGATTTTATATGATGGTAGTGATATTTTCAGGGAGAAAATTGTGGCAATGGCCAATTACTATTGGAATGGTGTTGTGTTAGCCTCTGATTGCATAAATTTCAACAACCTTGCTCTAAAACCTGTTTTCTTGTTTGGTAGGGATACTCTTCAAGATTGGCAGCTTTGGACTACACAGTATGCCTATTTAGTGAGGTTTTTGTGACAACTCAGGGCGGAAACTTCCCACATTTTCTGATGGGTCACCGGAGATTCCTCTATGGTGGACATGCTAAGACCATTATGCCTGATAAACGAAAGCTTGTTGTTCTACTGCAGGACATGGGTCTCAGGTAATCTCCATACCTTTATTTGCTGATTTCTCTTTACTCCATTGATGTATCTGACCACATTTTTAGGAATATCCTAACAAGAATGTGATATAGTATTTGTAGAATTTATGCCTGAATCAGCTCAGGTTGTGTTTGGGTTATATATAAACTGTGTTTTTTATAATGGTTTTGCAGTTGGAAAGCTTTCGAGGATGAGATGGAAGAAATGCTGAATGAAAGTGACCGCAAGGGAGTGATGGTACCCAGGGTGAAAAAATTCAACAGAAAAACTTCCGTTTACACATTCCCTTTACCGGAATGCAGATGCATTCAGAAATCGCATAAAAACCTAAACAATCCTAATTCTACAATCTTCAGTTACCAGCCGAGATCCATGAGATAACAAATCGACATCTCTTTAGCAGTTTTTCTCTCATTTGTGCAGCTGCCAAACATATGCCTTTTAGTATATTCTTGGTTTTTGGTTATTTTCTTCTGTAGTTTTTCTATAAGCTCATTGCAGTTCTTCAGGCGTGATAAAGGGTTTTCCAATTTGATTACACGAAGAATTCCTCCTTCCATGTCGTTCGTTTGCCTTCCCTGATCTGTTTATGTCTTTGGTACCGGCATGTCGATAATTGCTTTGGCCAGGTCTCTTCCCGTGGCAAGATATTCAGGGCTAAAGGTTGGCACGATCCTTTTGCAGTTTGATATATATATATATATATATATATATATTTGTTGACCTAAAAGAGTATAGGAATGAAGTGTTAATTGCATTACGTTTTTCCCTGGCATCACAGGTTTGGCGATGGAAATTTTGATGTAACAAGAGGACCTCTATACGACATCGTTCTCTGCATGAAGTGTCAATAACATTACATGTTAGTCCTATATGCAGAACATCTGATTGTACCAATTTCGTAATTCCCCATCCTCTTAAGTCTTATCATAACTCTTATATGTTCATCGTAAAATTTTACTTATTGGATTTAGTGAGGAAACATATCCAATGTATACAAGATTTGCTTGTTAGATGATAGAGCCCCTCTGACTGGATGTGCAAGGACAATAAGATTAGATGGTTTAACCTCCAATAAGGAAAAAGTAAGCTTTCACCTTTAGACAACACCTTCGGTGGTAATTATTAGGGTACCTTCTTATTGCCCACGCGAGTGCCTAGCGGGCCTATGTGCTTGGACAAAAACCATAAAGTAGCTAGAGGATTTGCGCACTAGTTCGGTGGTATCTTCTATAAGCAATGCTAAATATCACGTAAACATCCACTAACGTTTGATTAAGTTGATGTAACAGCAGCTCTAGGATTTTTTTTTTTTTTTTCAATGGAAGACTAAAGATTAGAAAATTTTAAAGGATTTTATCGGATTTTGTCTTATCGGGACCAACCCAATAACCATTAGATCTTATCGGATTTTGTCTCATTAGGGTAGAAATTTAATGGAAGACTAAAGATACAGAAAAACAGAAAAATCTATTACGTTATGATTCCTACGTTCTGTTTTTCCACACATATGTGGAACTTATCACATTTCATGGGGATGATTGAGTGTGGGGATGTCCACACCAATTATGGTGTGATCATCCCTACATCTTCAACGTCAACTTTGTGAAATATTTATGTGAAATGTAGCATTATTTATCTTTTATTGGATGATCAATTCACGGGAAGAATAATGTTATTCTTTACACTTATTTTTCATTGACTGATATGATGTATTTTAGGTGGCTTTTTTTTTTTTTTTTTAAGTGATTGATATAAGAAGTTACTTAAAATATATCATGTCAACCAGTGTGAACTAAATTTATGCTACCCTTCACAAGAAAGTTTTATGTGGGTCGTGAGATTTATCTGTTTAGGCATAAGTAATGCTAGAAATTAACTATATTTTTATTCACAACTTTCTCACAATGTTGAGTCTCAATTAACCCTTGAAAAAAATATGTTACATTTATCAAAAAATTTCCCCAAAAGTTGGTTCTCACATTTTTTAAAATAATAGATCACACATAGTGACATCACTTTATAACAAATTTATGGAACTTTGTTTGGCAAGTGCAAGGTTTTTTTAGACATTATTAACGAACACGGTTGACATGACATGATTTAGGCATTCTTCTGTGGAAAACTTGCTTGGAGACGTCAAATTGGGATCCCCAATAATAGTTGGGAAATTTTCCATGATTTTTTTTTGTTAATCTCAACCATCTAATGTTATCCAACATGCCATGTGTCCCACCAAAAAGAAAATAATAAAATATTATTTAAATTTAAAAAATAAACATAAACTAAAATAATAAACAAATAAAAAATAGAAAATAAATTATTACGGAAAACTTAAAAAAGCCTCCCTGAACTTCCAGCCGTTTTGACGTACTTCCATGAATTTCCAAAACTCTCATTTAGGCCTCCTGAACTTTGGTTTTCTCTCACTTTGGACCATTTTAACGTTAAAGTCAACAATTTGACTTTTTATACCTATTTTACCCTCCCCCAAAACTACATCGTTTTGTGTCTTAAAACTACAACACCTACCCAGCTTAAAATGACGTCGTTTTAGGCATTAATTTTATTTTTTTTTTTAAAAAAGAAAAGCGAAATAAATAAATAATTTTTTTTTTTTTTTTTTTAAAAAAAA
>NC_081541.1:5427452-5438368 GCF_901000735.1 Corylus avellana
CGGCCACCCCTAGACCAGCCAGGGGGTGGCTGAGCCACTTTTTTAAAAAAAAATATATATATTATGCTCAAAACGACATCGTTTTGGGTTGGGTGGTGATGTAGTTTTGAAGCCTAAAATGGTGTAGTTTTGGAGTCCAAAACGACGTAGTTTTGGTTGAGTCCAAAACGACGTAGTTTTAGATGAGGGTAAAATATGTATAAAAAGTTAAAAAGGTCCAAAGTGAGAGAAAATCAAAGTTCAGGGGGCCTAAGTGAGAGTTTTGAAAATTTAGGGGGAGTATATCAAAATGGCTGGAAGTTCAGGAAGATTTTCTGAAGTTTCCCCAAATTATTAAAAAACCCATCTTAGCCTAGGAGGTGGCCGAAGCCACCCCCATGGTCCTAGGGAACCACCCCCTAGGCCAAACCCCAAAAAAAAAAAAAAATTGGGTTTGGCCCTTCGGCCACCCCCAATGGCCGGTTGGGGATGGCCGAAGCCACCCTCATGGCCAGCCACCCCCTAGGGCTAAATCTAAATTTTGTTTTTTGAGGTTTGGCCCTAGGCCACCCCTTAGGCTGAGATGGGGTGGCTGGCCACCCCTAATGGGGTGGTTCGGCCACTCCATCCTTTTTAATAATTTATTTATTATTTTAGTTTATATTTATTTTTTAAATTTCAATAATATTTTATTATATTTTTAGTGAAACAAGTGGCAAGTTGGAAGCGGTTGAATAACATTCGACAGTTGAGATTAAAAAAAAAGGGGGAAACTTTACTAAGGACCCCCAAACTTCCACCCGTTTTGAAATATCTCTCCTGAATTTCAAAATCTCTCAATTTAGTCTCCTGAACTTTCAATTGCTTTCAATTTGGACCCCTCAGTCAGATTTTAAATGTCACATGATGTTATAACTTGTAAAACGTTTTTTTTATTTAAAAACAAAAAACAAAAATCATGGATATTTTGGTTTTTTTTTTTGAATTTTTAACGGCTAAAATTAACGGAAGTGTCCAAATTAAGAGCAATTGAAAGTTCAGGGGACTAAATTGAGAGATTTTGGAGTTTAAGAGAGGATATTTCAAAACGGGTGAAAGTTTGGGAGTCCTTAATGAAATTTTCCAAAAAAAAAAAAAACATGGGAAATTCCCCAGCTATTGCTGGGGATCCCGATCCGGAGACGTCGTGGTATATGCTTGGCACGTGTTACCTCTGAGCGCCAACTGCAGAGGGCACGCAGCTAGAAATTGCTGACAGTCAAAGTGCCCGCCGAAAGTTTGAGCTCTCTAGTCGGTAATCCCACACTTTTTGCAGATCCAAGACATGGCAATCAAGGGCATTTTGTAAAAGTTCAACCTTCCATGGTGAATCATGGATTTAAATCGTATTGTAATCGCTTTGCGCCAATGTGGAAGAGTTCAAGCTTCTAATCATGGGAGAACACTTCACTCTAACTTGATCAAACTTGGGGTTTTGAACAGCGTGTTCCTTGCCAACAATTTGATTGCCATGTATGTGGACTTTTGTCATCTGAAAGATGCACACAAGGTGTTCGATGAGATGCATGAGAGAAACGTGGTAACGTGGACCACTATGGCTTCTGCGTATACTAATAGCGGAAGACCTCACGAAAAAGCTCTCAGAATATACACCCAGATGTTGCAGTTTGGTTCAGAGGAACCCAATGGTTTTATGTACTCTGTGGCCCTTAAAGCGTGTGGTCTAGTGGGTGACCTTGAATTGGGTAGATCAATTCATAAAAGAATTTCTGGAGGTGGATTCCAGTTTGACATTGTTTTGATGAATACCCTTTTGGACATGTATGTCAAATGTGGGAATTTGAGGTGTGCCAGGAATGTTTTCGATGAGATTTTGTGCAAGAATGCAACTACATGGAACACAATCATTTCGGGTTACTGTAAAGAAGGTTTAATGGAAGAGGCAGTGGAGTTGTTTTGTCAAATGCCAGAACCGAATGTTGTATCCTGGAACAGCATCATTGCTGGTTTTGCGGATAGTGGACGCCTGCAGGCATTAGACTTTGTGCATGTGATGCACCGAGAAGGCCTTAAGCTTGATGGATTCACATTCCCTTGTGCTCTTAAATCCTGTGCTTGTCATGGTTTCTTAACTACCGGGAAACAAATCCACTGCTATGTTGTTAAGTCCGGTTATGAGTCTAACTGTTTTACTGTATCAGCTCTCGTTGATATGTACTCAAATTGCAATGCATTAAATGAGGCAATAAAGCTATTTAATCTATATTCTAGGTGTAGTGCTTCTGTTTGTGATAGCTTGGCACTTTGGAATTCCATGCTTTCTGGATATGTTGTCAATGAACACTACGGAGTGGCTTTGAATCTGGTTTCACAAATCCATCGGTCAGGTGTATATTTTGATTCTTACACTTTCAGTGGCGTTTTAAAGGTCTGCATCAACTTACTTAATTTCAGACTTGGGCATCAAGTACATGGTTTGGTTGTCACCTGTGGGTATGGGTTAGATAATGTTGTTGGAAGTATTCTGATTGATCTATACGCAAAGCATGGAAATGTTAAGGATGCATTAGGATTGTTTCATAGGCTTCAGAAAAAAGATATCATAGCTTTGTCTGGTTTGATCACAGAGTGTACAAGAATGGGATTAAGCTCATTAGTCTTTTCCCTCTTTAAAGATATGATTAATATGGATCTTGAAGTAGATCATTTTGTTATTACAAATGTTTTAAAGGTCTGTTCAAGTTTAGGATCTATTAGAAGTGGCAAACAGGCTCACGCTTTCTGTGTTAAGAGTGGATATGACACAGAGGAGGTTACAGTTACAGCTCTCATTGACATGTATGCAAAATGTGGTGAAATTGAGGATGGGTTAGCTTTGTTTGATTGTATGCCAGAAAAAGATTCTGTATGTTGGACTGGGATCATTGTGGGGTGTGGACATAATGGAAGGGCAATGGAAGCAATTAAATTTTTCTATGAGATGGTAGAATTGGGTTTAAAGCCAAATGAAATTACCTTTACAGGTGTTCTTTCTGCCTGTAGACATGCTGGTTTGGTGGAAGAGGCGTGGACCATATTTATGTCCATGAAAACTGAACATGGAGTGGAACCTCAATTGGAGCACTATAATTGCATGGTTGATCTTCTTGGCCAAGCTGGACGCTTCAAAGAGGCAGAAAAATTGATTGCTGACATGCCGTTTGAGCCAAACAGAACTATATGGTGCTCGTTGCTTGGGGCCTGTGGAACTCACAAGAATATTGAACTGGTTAATATTATTACCGAACACCTTCTTGCATCCTCACCAAAGGACCCTTCAGTATATGTGACACTTGCAAATGTTTATGCAACATTGGGAATGTGGGATAGTTTAAGCAAGCTGAGGGAAGCAGTCAAGGAAGTGGGCATGAAAGAAGCTGGAAAAAGCTGGATTGAGATCTCAGGTTAAGTAATCCTGCTTCACTGCGTGGTGCAACTGGTTTGTCTTATACTTGAACTAAGTGTTTCCACCTTGGTGTGTGATGGAACAGAGTCCATCTGAACTTAAGACCCCTATATGTGGCAAACACTGAATCACATCAACGAGATTCAGAAACATCACGATGTATGCAACTTTCATAAGGATCTTGAGAAGGAGATAATGCTTGGCAGCAAGTTTTACAGAGATGTTGCATTTCAGTTAATGGGTATGTTGAATCACTTCCTCTTCATAATTAAACCCACAGCTCAATAGATGTGCTTTCTATCTCTATCATTAAGTTTGGATCCCAGCCAATCTGTTTCCAGTTCTTACTCTTTGATATTCTTAACTTTCTTAATTATTTGATGTTTCTGTTCTCTGCAGGTGATTGATATGATTGGCTACACTACGTGTGCCATGGCTGCTTTAAATTATAGGTACCCAGACACTTATCTCTACTCTCAATGTATAGCTGGGTAGTACCTTGTTATCGCTATATTCTGTTTTCCACAAGTAAATGAAACATCATTTTGGCATATCAATTTCTGAGACAAAGTTATGCTTTCTGCTTGCTGAAGTAATTTTCATAGATTTCTCAATACAAATATAGCTTTAGATGATATTACCTTGAAACATGCTGGAGTACCAGCCTGTTTTAGGCTTTTCTATGGATTAGCAGCAGCTCGAATTTAGAAGAATGTATTTCCAATTGGCTTACTATTACCATGCTTTTGGTTATCTATTCAATGTTATTGGGGCAAGTCATTGCATCTTTTTATGGCATTATACAACGAATCAACCCCTAGTTATGCATTATAAACCAGTTTTTCATCCCAGCCCGCTAATCAGGTCATTTAACTTGAAGCAAAAAATGTAAACCTTGCTTGTAATTGTCTCTCCACGTTAGTATAAAGTGGGTGGAAGACTGCACTGATAAGGGCTAAAAGGTTGGAATAAGTTATCAAATGCCTGACTTGACCAACACGACAAAGGAAAAAAAAAGGATGACTTGATATGTTCATGTTTGCTATCCTGAATGTGAACTGTTCCCAAACATATAGATAGGGTCAGCCAAGTCCAACTCAAAAATTTCAACTATAGTCATCTATAGTTGTCTTTTCTAAGAATTGTCTAATTTGTCTTATTAATGCTGTATCATGCTTAAGAACTTGTAGAGTAAAAGTTGATGGATTTGAATACCGACAACGCAGCACATGAATAAACTGTGATCTGGTTCAGCCCCTGTTGTTGCTCAGAGTTTCTTTTCATAACATCAGAGTTGAGTTTCATAACTTCAGAATCTTTTCTGGTCAGGGATCTGTGATGGTGAAGCTTGAAGGGTTGTGGGCAAGAATAATTATTAAGAGAAGATTTCTGGAATTGAGGGCCAAGAGAACAGGAGGTTAAAGAAGAGAATCAGGGGAAAATGGTTACTTCTTCTCTGGTGCTTTTACTTAGTTGATTCGCATGATCCATTTACATCCAGCATAATTTGAAACTACTTTATGAAGGCTAGATGTTATTCCTTAGTTACTGTCATTGCTTTATTGTTTCCAGAGATTTGGCTTCATAATATTCATCTGGTTATCTACTATCATCAGTGCTAGTCTTTTAGACCTCCTAACTTCCTGTTCATTGATTTGCTTATTCATCTTTCCCTCACTTCATCTGATATCATGGTATTATCATTAGAAAATGGTCGCACAGTGGTTCAGCAGGTTGACCATTCTGATGTTCGTATTGAAAACTTGCCTTAAAAAATTGTTTGAAGAGATCATAGAGGGAAAGAAGGAAAAGCAACAATGGCTTCAATTTGCAAAATAACAATCAATAAGATAGATAAAAAATTATAGTAAATTATTTGAGTGAAGCTCTCCACTAATTCTTATAGAATTCAAGCCTTGAGTAACTTTACTAAAGACATAATCAATAATTTTCTTTTTTCAAATATCTCAGTCTGTCGTTTTCTTTTGCTTTCTTTCCTTCTTTCCGGAAGAGAGGAAAGAATGCCTAGGCTGCTGCTTGGTGGCACTTCAGTTTGGTCAGCCAATTTTTACTCTCGTTTAGCAAGCACCAATAGGCCCTTTAAGTCCTCCCAATCTCTATCCTGTAATACAGTTAATATGGTTGAGAAAAATTATTTCTCGTGTCCCAAACAAGAAAGGTCCTTGAGGAAAAAGATATTAAGATAAGCTGGTCCTAGCAATTAAAGCCCCAGTCCAGCTAATTGAGCCCGACCCAACAACACAATTCAGCAAAAAGGAAGAGATAACATGGTGGGTCCCACCAGGGGTCACACTGCTGTCGCCAATCCCTTGCTGTCCAAGTCCTCCACCATATGCTATTTACTTGCGCCATTGTAGTGGCAGCTGGCTGTTTTTGATGCATCTCTTTCTTCATGCTACGTTGCTTTCTTCTTCAATCATTTCACTGGCTGTGTCTCCCTCTTCAATCTTGGTCATAAGAGTGAGTTTCTATTTGTTTCAAGCATCAAATGGTTTATTCTTTCCTCGCACCATTTTCAACGACTAGAAATCTAAAACACTCTGCAAAAGCTGCAAATAAACCCCCTTTGGCCCATTAAGCTGGCACCAAACTTGACTCGACCTAAGATCCACCAAATCAAATAATAGCCACTTTTTCAGTTTTCATTACGTGGCGTAACATGACTAAGTGCGAGGCGGCTATGGGCGCTTACAATTGTGAGATATTCTTGATGGAGCCTACTTGCATGCTTAGGTATTATTTGGGCAAGTGTATCTCGTATGTTACTTTTCACAATTGTCTATCTAATTGTCGGAGCAAGTGATTGCAAGGAATTTTTAATGGGAAATGCTAAGTATTTTTTTTTTTAGCGTTCTCTTGGGGTGGATATTACTTTTTAAAAAACTGGGTAAAAAAAATAAGAGTCACTTTTTTTTTTTTTTTTTTTTTAATTTATTTATTTTTTAATAATATCCACCTAAAACTAAGAAAATACTCAAAAACACCTATCGATCCCAATTTTTAAACCATTAGGAACGAAACAGAAGGTGTTAGAAGGGTTATAGGAGAATCTTTGGTGTCTCCACTCCCAAGAGTTGGTGCTCGATCATTGCTATTTAAAATAGTTTTGGTGGAAGAATTTTATTGTTTTTAATTATGTAGATTGTAAGTGCTAGTTAAGTTAAGCCCATGCCGGGCTGCTGAACTGTTGTATTTTTTAATGATCAAGAAAACTCTCAGATCATGAGGCAGTGAGCGAGTACAAAACAAGAGTCAAAAATCAGTAAAACTAGGTCGGAAACGTACCACATAAAACCAACTCCTCACGCCCGACCGTTAATTCAGGCTAAAAAACAAGACTAGAGAACAAATTGCTGACGCACACTGTACCAAAGAAGGCGGCCACGACGAGAGGCGCCAATTTAAACCGTTAGGTCTAGGGACATGTCATTGTTGTGTGCTTGAGCCTTGAGGCCCGAGGGAATCGCGGGTCAAAACTCAAAATTTTAAAAGTTAATAGAAAATGGTAGATTTTATTATTTAAATTATATTTTAATATTCTTCTTGATGTGTAGGTTCAATTTTTTTTTTTTAACAAGTGAAAATTTAACACGTAATTTTTTTAATTGAAATGAGTGGTGAATAACAGATAATGTTAAAACTCAACAAATTTGATTGTTACTTATCCAAAAGAAAAAAAAAAAAAAAATTAAGTAATAAAAAGGAAAATAACTTCTATAAGGTCTTGGCACAAATCAAGCCTTTTGTGCCCTCCACTGAAAGATTGACAAGTCAGCTTGGAACAAAAAAAAAAAACTGTTACCAAAACACACGATTATATCAAATCTACTATAAAAAAAACCCTTCATTAACCTTTTATTATATCTCACCTCTCTTCAAACAATTTCATAAAAAAAACCCCTACTACCTAAAATCACCACCGCCATTGCCACCCCCACCCCTCCTCCACCTTGTAGATAAACGAAAACGCAACTTTACGGTGTCATACCTTGTAAAATTATTTGTTGTCTCTGGAAAAAGGCTATTTTTGCATCAAAAAGCCACATTTTGAAACCCTTGAGAGAGCAGACTTGGTTGATGATCTTCTCAAGAATTATGGATTATATCAAATCTACTATAAAAAAAAACCCTTCATTAACCTTTTATTATATCTCACCTCTCTTCAAACAATTTCATAAAAAAAACCCCTACTACCTAAAATCACCACCGCCATTGCCACCCCCACCCCTCCTCCACCTTGTAGATAAACGAAAACGCAACTTTACGGTGTCATACCTTGTAAAATTATTTGTTGTCTCTGGAAAAAGGCTATTTTTGCATCAAAAAGCCACATTTTGAAACCCTTGAGAGAGCAGACTTGGTTGATGATCTTCTCAAGAATTATGGATTCACCAATGCCTAGATCTCTAAACTTGTCATGAGAGGGCCTCTGTTGCTTAGGATTATGGAGCAGAGTTTTTATTTGAGGATTATAGAGCAAAGTGAATGATAGCACTTCCTTTCCTTACCAAAAGACCTCACGAGAGTTCTCAATGGGTAGTTTAATCGGCTGTAGATCACGCCTAATTAAGCGAAGGTCACTAGTTCGAATCCCCTATTCCCCTTCCCTTGTGTGGACATGTCAAAAAAAAAAAAAAAAAGACCTCACGAGAACTCATAGCAAAATCTTTTGCTGGGTGTTGAGTCTCTTTGAAGGGGCAGCGGCGGAGTTGTGGGGCAGAGAAACAACGATGATTTTCTATTTTTCTTTTGGTTTATTTAATGTGTGATCCACTGCTTTTGTTTTAAATTTTTTTGCTGCTTTAAGCTTATGTGGCCTATTGTTATTGGAGGGCATAAAAAACTTGGTTTGTACCAAGACCTTATAAAAGTTATTCTCAATAGAAAGTGGTTGACTTATTAATTTAAAGACATAAATTTCCTCTAAACCAGCCTGGAAGAATTATCTTCCAACACATGTAAAACAGTGCCAAGTGTCTATAAACATTTAAAATGTACATTAAATTCTTAATCTCATTAATATCAGTTTACTAATTTAGACTAAATTTAATGTGCCTTTTTAATATTTAGATATTTGGTACTATTTTATATGGGTTGAAGAATATTTTTCCAAATTAGTTTGGAGGAAATTTCTGTCCTTAATTGTAGGAAGCATAAAATAAGTAAACTTGCAAATTAAATATGTGCAGGTCAATGACTCCTCTTGTCCCGCACGTGAAAAGGGATAAGATGGTCCTAGCAAGTAGATGGATCTGTGACATCTGTCTCAACACCTAGACTTAATGCAATTCCCTTAAAAATTTTAAAAAAAATTTTAAAAAAAAAACAAAAAAAAAAGAAAGTACATTAATTAATGCCTCACCATGAAAAATTTATTACTTGTTCGTCAAATTCAAAACTGCCTAGACTTTAAAAAATTGTACAAATTTTTGATATTTATGATGAATTAATATATTGTGTTTAATCACATTACTTATTCCTACATATTAATTAACTCACAAAGCATTTTTAGGGTAAATTTGTAAGTTCATGATAATGACCTTATTGAAACAATATTCAGAATTTATTATACATAAGTAATTATTTGTTACAACTTCAAACCACAATTTTTTGAGCAATTTTACATCTTGTATGTATAATATTACAAATGGTGGGGAAAAAAAAATACATTATCCTTTATTTAATAAATAAATAGACATTGTGATAAATAATGATAGTACTGTGTTATGTGCATGTGTATTTCCCGCTAAAACGCTCTTTCTCGTGCTTTCTTTCTACCCTTCTATCGTTTCACCATCTCTCTGCCTCTCTCTCTCTCTCTCTGTGAGTGTGCAGAGTTATGATGAAGCTTGCTTTGCTTCGCTTTGGGGGTCCTTCTTTTAAGCATGTGCATGTGGTGTGATGTCTTTTTACTGTTTTCAAGGTCTAAAGCCATAGAAAAAGGCCTCTGTAAAAGCCACTGAAACCTTATAATATGTGGGAGAGAGTCAGCATTTCCGATGACTCACTTGTTTGGCGCCAAAATTAACTCTACTCATGAGGAACCTGCTGGGTTGGTTGGTTATGTGTCTTCATCTTCACCCTTTACTCGCCCATTTTCCTTTTATTTGGTTTTATATATATATATTTCAAAAATTCGCATCCAAATTTAAAAGTGCAAATTCCATAGGTTCAGGTGTCATTGTATAAATCCCACTTTAAAACATAATTAGTTGCCACCATAATTCGGAAATATCACTATCCCTATATATCATGATTGTTATTATGGCCACCACATTCACCAATATCACCACTATTATCCTCTCCATATCATTACCATTGCCAAGGCCTATTGCCTGATTCCAAGCTAATCCGCAATTTCCAAACACACGAGCTAACTAGTTGACTCTCAACATGTGTTGACTCTGTATCTATAATGATTTTGAAATTTCAACTCGCCCTATAGGAATCATTTTCCATTCATTCTTTTTGTAAATTCAATAGTAGATTTACATATTTATTGTACGGAGATGGGTGAAAGATGGGATAAAGAAAATTTTTTATCATTTTTCTTTTTCTATTCTTTCACACCATTCTCGACCATGTTGGTCCTCTGATCTTTAGAGCCACCAATCAACACCCTATTAAAGACGATCCGTCATGTTTTTTTCTTTTATGTGCTCCACTTCCATATATATACATTTTTTGGTCAGTCCAGGCCATTCTCTTCGATCCACGTATATATACATTTTTTGGTCAGTCCAGGCCATTCTCTTCATCGTGGATCGATCATTTGTTGACACATCGAGGGTGTCTATTTATTGAGTCCTCCCTTTCCTCCCTTTTTCTCTCTCAAAAGATTTATGACCTTTGTCTTCTATGTTGTCATTCTCTTCAATAGTTGTTTTCCATTTTGCTTGTTTTGTTGTCTTTAGCTATGTTTGGTTTTGGGGAAAGCAAAGGAAAAAAAAAAAAAAAAATTGGAAAAATTGAATTCCAAACCGAGCCAGCCCCCTTCGGCTCGACTCGAAACACCAAATACCTAAATTCAACTTAGAATCAATTTTTCTTTTCCAACCCCAGGTCGGAATTTAGAAACACCAAAATTCCAACAGGATCCTATGGATACCCAACCCTATTGCCCTTAAGAGCATTTTTTTTTCCCCTAAACACACTCAAACAGATTCTTTATTCTGTTGTGTACTTTTTAAAAAATATTATTTCTCCTTCCTTTTTTATTATATTCCTCCCCCTATTGGACATTGCGAAAGAGAAAGAGAGAGGAAGAGAAAAGATGAAAGAGAAACAATAAAATAATTTAACATTGTGATACAGATAAATTGCTAGAGGTTGCTATTTACTGTAGCAAAAATTATATTTTACCTAGTCTGTATCTATGGCTAATCTGTTGGAGAGCAAAAACTCCTCATGTTAGCTAATGAGGAGTTTAACTATACTGTTGAACACTGAAGTTGCTTCCTCTCTCCACGGT
>NC_081541.1:5438468-5461257 GCF_901000735.1 Corylus avellana
TGCATCAACTTACTTAATTTCAGACTTGGGCATCAAGTACATGGTTTGGTTGTCACCTGTGGGTATGGGTTAGATAATGTTGTTGGAAGTATTCTGATTGATCTATACGCAAAGCATGGAAATGTTAAGGATGCATTAGGATTGTTTCATAGGCTTCAGAAAAAAGATATCATAGCTTTGTCTGGTTTGATCACAGAGTGTACAAGAATGGGATTAAGCTCATTAGTCTTTTCCCTCTTTAAAGATATGATTAATATGGATCTTGAAGTAGATCATTTTGTTATTACAAATGTTTTAAAGGTCTGTTCAAGTTTAGGATCTATTAGAAGTGGCAAACAGGCTCACGCTTTCTGTGTTAAGAGTGGATATGACACAGAGGAGGTTACAGTTACAGCTCTCATTGACATGTATGCAAAATGTGGTGAAATTGAGGATGGGTTAGCTTTGTTTGATTGTATGCCAGAAAAAGATTCTGTATGTTGGACTGGGATCATTGTGGGGTGTGGACATAATGGAAGGGCAATGGAAGCAATTAAATTTTTCTATGAGATGGTAGAATTGGGTTTAAAGCCAAATGAAATTACCTTTACAGGTGTTCTTTCTGCCTGTAGACATGCTGGTTTGGTGGAAGAGGCGTGGACCATATTTATGTCCATGAAAACTGAACATGGAGTGGAACCTCAATTGGAGCACTATAATTGCATGGTTGATCTTCTTGGCCAAGCTGGACGCTTCAAAGAGGCAGAAAAATTGATTGCTGACATGCCGTTTGAGCCAAACAGAACTATATGGTGCTCGTTGCTTGGGGCCTGTGGAACTCACAAGAATATTGAACTGGTTAATATTATTACCGAACACCTTCTTGCATCCTCACCAAAGGACCCTTCAGTATATGTGACACTTGCAAATGTTTATGCAACATTGGGAATGTGGGATAGTTTAAGCAAGCTGAGGGAAGCAGTCAAGGAAGTGGGCATGAAAGAAGCTGGAAAAAGCTGGATTGAGATCTCAGGTTAAGTAATCCTGCTTCACTGCTTGGTGCAACTGGTTTGTCTTATACTTGAACTAAGTGTTTCCACCTTGGTGTGTGATGGAACAGAGTCCATCTGAACTTAAGACCCCTATATGTGGCAAACACTGAATCACATTAACGAGATTCAGAAACATCACGATGTATGCAACTTTCATAAGGATCTTGAAAAGGAGATAATGCTTGGCAGCAAGTTTTACAGAGATGTTGCATTTCAGTTAATGGGTATGTTGAATCACTTCCTCTTCATAATTAAACCCACAGCTCAATAGATGTGCTTTCTATCTCTATCATTAAGTTTGGATCCCAGCCAATCTGTTTCCAGTTCTTACTCTTTGATATTCTTAACTTTCTTAATTATTTGATGTTTCTGTTCTCTGCAGGTGATTGATATGATTGGCTACACTACGTGTGCCATGGCTGCTTTAAATTATAGGTACCCAGACACTTATCTCTACTCTCAATGTATAGCTGGGTAGTACCTTGTTATCGCTATATTCTATTTTCCACAAGTAAATGAAACATCATTTTGGCATATCAATTTCTGAGACAAAGTTATGCTTTCTGCTTGCTGAAGTAATTTTCATAGATTTCTCAATACAAATATAGCTTTAGATGATATTACCTTGAAACATGCTGGAGTACCAGCCTGTTTTAGGCTTTTCTATGGATTAGCAGCAGCTCGAATTTAGAAGAATGTATTTCCAATTGGCTTACTATTACCATGCTTTTGGTTATCTATTCAATGTTATTGGGGCAAGTCATTGCATCTTTTTATGGCATTATACAACGAATCAACCCCTAGTTATGCATTATAAACCAGTTTTTCATCCCAGCCCGCTAATCAGGTCATTTAACTTGAAGCAAAAAATGTAAACCTTGCTTGTAATTGTCTCTCCACGTTAGTATAAAGTGGGTGGAAGACTGCACTGATAAGGGCTAAAAGGTTGGAATAAGTTATCAAATGTCTGACTTGACCAACACGACAAAGGAAAAAAAAAGGATGACTTGATATGTTCATGTTTGCTATCCTGAATGTGAACTGTTCCCAAACATATAGATAGGGTCAGCCAAGTCCAACTCAAAAATTTCAACTATAGTCATCTATAGTTGTCTTTTCTAAGAATTGTCTAATTTGTCTTATTAATGCTGTATCATGCTTAAGAACTTGTAGAGTAAAAGTTGATGGATTTGAATACCGACAACGCAGCACATGAATAAACTGTGATCTGGTTCAGCCCCTGTTGTTGCTCAGAGTTTCTTTTCATAACATCAGAGTTGAGTTTCATAACTTCAGAATCTTTTCTGGTCAGGGATCTGTGATGGTGAAGCTTGAAGGGTTGTGGGCAAGAATAATTATTAAGAGAAGATTTCTGGAATTGAGGGCCAAGAGAACAGGAGGTTAAAGAAGAGAATCAGGGGAAAATGGTTAGTTCTTCTCTGGTGCTTTTACTTAGTTGATTCGCATGATCCATTTACATCCAGCATAATTTGAAACTACTTTATGAAGGCTAGATGTTATTCCTTAGTTACTGTCATTGCTTTATTGTTTCCAGAGATTTGGCTTCATAATATTCATCTGGTTATCTACTATCATCAGTGCTAGTCTTTTAGACCTCCTAACTTCCTGTTCATTGATTTGCTTATTCATCTTTCCCTCACTTCATCTGATATCATGGTATTATCATTAGAAAATGGTCGCACAGTGGTTCAGCAGGTTGACCATTCTGATGTTCGTATTGAAAACTTGCCTTAAAAAATTTTGTTTGAAGAGATCATAGAGGGAAAGAAGGAAAAGCAACAATGGCTTCAATTTGCTGATGGCAAAATAACAATCAATAAGATAGATAAAAAATTATAGTAAATTATTTGAGTGAAGCTCTCCACTAATTCTTATAGAATTCAAGCCTTGAGTAACTTTACTAAAGACATAATCAATAATTTTCTTTTTTCAAATATCTCAGTCTGTCGTTTTCTTTTGCTTTCTTTCCTTCTTTCCGGAAGAGAGGAAAGAATGCCTAGGCTGCTGCTTGGTGGCACTTCAGTTTGGTCAGCCAATTTTTACTCTCGTTTAGCAAGCACCAATAGGCCCTTTAAGTCCTCCCAATCTCTATCCTGTAATACAGTTAATATGGTTGAGAAAAATTATTTCTCGTGTCCCAAACATGAAAGGTCCTTGAGGAAAAAGATATTAAGATAAGCTGGTCCTAGCAATTAAAGCCCCAGTCCAGCTAATTGAGCCCGACCCAACAACACAATTCAGCAAAAAGGAAGAGATAACATGGTGGGTCCCACCAGGGGTCACACTGCTGTCGCCAATCCCTTGCTGTCCAAGTCCTCCACCATATGCTATTTACTTGCGCCATTGTAGTGGCAGCTGGCTGTTTTTGATGCATCTCTTTCTTGCATGCTACGTTGCTTTCTTCTTCAATCATTTCACTGGCTGTGTCTCCCTCTTCAATCTTGGTCATAAGAGTGAGTTTCTATTTGTTTCAAGCATCAAATGGTTTATTCTTTCCTCGCACCATTTTCAACGACTAGAAATCTAAAACACTCTGCAAAAGCTGCAAATAAACCCCCTTTGGCCCATTAAGCTGGCACCAAACTTGACTCGACCTAAGATCTACCAAATCAAATAATAGCCACTTTTTCAGTTTTCATTACGTGGCGTAACATGGCTAAGTGCGAGGCGGCTATGGGTGCTTACAAGTTACAATTGTGAGATATTCTTGATGGAGCCTACTTGCATGCTTAGGTATTATTTGGGCAAATGTATCTCGTATGTTACTTTTCACAATTGTCTGCCTGATTGTCGGAGTAAGTGATTGCAAGGAATTTTTAAAGGGAAATGCTATGTATTCTTTTCTTAGTGTTCTCTTGGATGGGTATTATTTTTTAAAAAATCGGGTAAAAGAAATAAGAGTCACTTTTTTTTTAAAAAATAATATCCACCTAAAACTAAGAGAATACCCAAAAACACCTATCGATCCCTATTTTTAAACCATTAGCAAAGAAAAAGAAGGTGTTAGAAGGGTTATAGGAGAATCTTTGGTGTCTCCACTCCCAAGAGTTGGTGCTCGATCATTGCTATTTAAAATAGTTTTGGTGGAAGAATTTTATTGTTTCTAATTATGTAGATTGTAAGTGCTAGTTAAGTTAAGCCCATGCCGGGCTGCTGAACTGTTGTATTTTTTAATGATCAAGAAAACTCTCAGATCATGAGGCAGTGAGCGAGTACAAAACAAGAGTCAAAAATCAGTAAAACTAGGTCGGAAACGTACCACATAAAACCAACTCCTCACGCCCGACCGTTAATTCAGGCTAAAAAACAAGACTAGAGAACAAATTGCTGACGCACACTGTACCAAAGAAGGCGGCCACGACGAGAGGCGCCAATTTAAACCGTTAGGTCTAGGGACATGTCATTGTTGTGTGCTTGAGCCTTGAGGCCCGAGGGAATCGCGGGTCAAAACTCAAAATTTTAAAAGTTTATAGAAAATGGTAGATTTTATATTTAAATTATATTTTAATATTCTTCTTGATGTGTAGGTTCAATTTTTTTTTTAAACAAGTGAAAATTTAACACGTAATTTTTTTAATTGAAATGAGCGGTGAATAATAGATAATGTTAAAACTCAACAAATTTGATTGTTACTTATCCAAAAGAAAAAAAAAATAAATAAAATTAAGTAATAAAAAGGAAAATAACTTCTATAAGGTCTTGGCACAAATCAAGCCTTTTATGCCCTCCACTGAAAGATTGACAAGTTAGCTTGGAACAAAAAAAAAAAACTGTTACCAAAACACACGATTATATCAAATCTACTATAAAAAAAAACCCTTCATTAACCTTTTATTATATCTCACCTCTCTTCAAACAATTTCATAAAAAAAACCCCTACTACCTGAAATCACCACCGCCATTGCCACCCCCACCCCTCCTCCACCTTGTAGATAAACGAAAACGCAACTTTACGGTGTCATACCTTGTAAAATTACTTGTTGTCTCTGGAAAAAGGCTATTTTTGCATCAAAAAGCCACATTTTGAAACCCTTGAGAGAGCAGACTTGGTTGATGATCTTCTCAAGAATTATGGATTCACCAATGCCTAGATCTCTAAACTTGTCATGAGAGGGCCTCTGTTGCTTAGGATTATGGAGCAGAGTTTTTATTTGAGGATTATAGAGCAAAGTGAATGATAGCACTTCCTTTCCTTACCAAAAGACCTCACGAGAGTCCCCAATGGGTAGCTCAATCGGTTATGGACCACGCCTAATTAAGCGGAGGTCACTAGTTCGAATCCCCCCTCCCCCTTCCCTTGTGTAGACATGTCAAAAAAAAAGACCTCACGAGAACTCATAGCAAAATCTTTTGCTGGGTGTTGAGTCTCTTTGAAGGGGCAGCGGCAGAGTTGTGGGGGCGGAGGAGAAACAACAATGATTTTCTATTTTTCTTTTGGCTTATTTAATGTGTGATCCACTGCTTCTATTTTAAATTTTCTTACTGCTTTAAGCTGATGTGGTCTATTGTTATTGGATGGCATAAAAAACTTGATTTGTGCCAAGACCTTATAAAAGTTATTCTCAATAGAAAGTGGTTGACGTATTAATTTAAGGACATAAATTTCTTCCAAACCAGTCTGGAGGAATTATCCTCCAACACATGTAAAATAATGCCAAGTGTCTATAAACATTTAAAATGTACATTAAATTCTTAATCTCATTAATAGTAGTTTACTAACTTAGACTAAATTTAATGTGCCTTTTTAATATTTAGATATTTAGTACTATTTTATATGAGTTGAAGAATATTTTCCCAAATTAGTTTGGAGGAAATTTCTGTCCTTAATTGTAGGAAGCATAAAATAAGTAAACTTGCAAATTAAATATGTGCAGGTCAATGACTCCTCTTGTCCCGCACGTGAAAAGGGATAAGATGGTCCTAGCAAGTAGATGGATCTGTGACATCTGTCTCAACACCTAGACTTAATGCAATTCCCTTAAAAATTTAAAAAAAATTAAAAAAAAAAAAACAAAAAAAAAGAAAGTACATTAATTAATGCCTCACCATGAAAAATTTATTACTTGTTCGTCAAATTCAAAACTGCCTAGACTTTAAAAAATTGTACAAATTTTTGATATTTATGATGAATTAATATATTGTGTTTAATCACATTACTTATTCCTACATATTAATTAACTCACAAAGCATTTTTAGGGTAAATTTGTAAGTTCATGATAATGACCTTATTGAAACAATATTCAGAATTTATTATACATAAGTAATTATTTGTTACAACTTCAAACCACAATTTTTTGAGCAATTTTACATCTTGTATGTATAATATTACAAATGGTGGGGAAAAAAAAATACATTATCCTTTATTTAATAAATAAATAGACATTGTGATAAATAATGATAGTACTGTGTTATGTGCATGTGTATTTCCCGCTAAAACGCTCTTTCTCGTGCTTTCTTTCTACCCTTCTATCGTTTCACCATCTCTCTGCCTCTCTCTCTCTCTCTCTGTGAGTGTGCAGAGTTATGATGAAGCTTGCTTTGCTTCGCTTTGGGGGTCCTTCTTTTAAGCATGTGCATGTGGTGTGATGTCTTTTTACTGTTTTCAAGGTCTAAAGCCATAGAAAAAGGCCTCTGTAAAAGCCACTGAAACCTTATAATATGTGGGAGAGAGTCAGCATTTCCGATGACTCACTTGTTTGGCGCCAAAATTAACTCTACTCATGAGGAACCTGCTGGGTTGGTTGGTTATGTGTCTTCATCTTCACCCTTTACTCGCCCATTTTCCTTTTATTTGGTTTTATATATATATATTTCAAAAATTCGCATCCAAATTTAAAAGTGCAAATTCCATAGGTTCAGGTGTCATTGTATAAATCCCACTTTAAAACATAATTAGTTGCCACCATAATTCGGAAATATCACTATCCCTATATATCATGATTGTTATTATGGCCACCACATTCACCAATATCACCACTATTATCCTCTCCATATCATTACCATTGCCAAGGCCTATTGCCTGATTCCAAGCTAATCCGCAATTTCCAAACACACGAGCTAACTAGTTGACTCTCAACATGTGTTGACTCTGTATCTATAATGATTTTGAAATTTCAACTCGCCCTATAGGAATCATTTTCCATTCATTCTTTTTGTAAATTCAATAGTAGATTTACATATTTATTGTACGGAGATGGGTGAAAGATGGGATAAAGAAAATTTTTTATCATTTTTCTTTTTCTATTCTTTCACACCATTCTCGACCATGTTGGTCCTCTGATCTTTAGAGCCACCAATCAACACCCTATTAAAGACGATCCGTCATGTTTTTTTCTTTTATGTGCTCCACTTCCATATATATACATTTTTTGGTCAGTCCAGGCCATTCTCTTCGATCCACGTATATATACATTTTTTGGTCAGTCCAGGCCATTCTCTTCATCGTGGATCGATCATTTGTTGACACATCGAGGGTGTCTATTTATTGAGTCCTCCCTTTCCTCCCTTTTTCTCTCTCAAAAGATTTATGACCTTTGTCTTCTATGTTGTCATTCTCTTCAATAGTTGTTTTCCATTTTGCTTGTTTTGTTGTCTTTAGCTATGTTTGGTTTTGGGGAAAGCAAAAGAAAAAAATATAAAAAAAAATAAAAAATTGGAAAAATTGGAAAAATTGAATTCCAAACCGAGCCAGCCCCCTTCGGCTCGACTCGAAACACCAAATACCTAAATTCAACTTAGAATCGATTTTTCATTTCCAACCCCAAGTCGGAATTTAGAAACACCAAAATTTCAACCGGATCCTATGGGTACCCAACCCTATTGTTGTTAGAGCATTTTTTTTTTCCTAAACACATTCAAACAGATTCTTTATTTTGTTATGTATTTTTAAAAAAATATTATTTCCCCTTCCTTTTTTATTATATTCCTCCCCGTATTGGACATTGCGAAAGAGAAAGAGAGAGGAAGAGAAAAGATGAAAGAGAAACAATAAAATAATTTAACATTGTGATACAGATAAATTGCTAAAGGTTGCTATTTACTGTAGCAAAAATTCTATTTTACCTAGTCTGTATCTATGGCTAATCTGTTGGAGAGCAAAAACTCCTCATATTAGCTAATGAGGAGTTTAACTATACTGTTGAACAATGAAGTTGCTTCCTCTCTCCACGGTCGCCATTATTTTCACAACCATCATTTTCTTCATGTTATCTTTATCATTTTCACCACCCTCACAATTACCATTTCTTCCTGCTACCTTTATTTTTTGCCATTGTTGTTCTCCATGCCACCATTATCATAGCTATCTTTGTCGCCTTTTATCACTGTTATTAACACCAGAATATCACACAACCACAATCATCATCATCATCATCATCATCATCTCATTATCATTATGATCACTCATTGTCACTACTAGTATTTTAATTTGTCATTTTTTTAATATACTCATCAAACAATCAAATACTAGTTTAATAACATTAATGTGAATTCCAGATGGAACTGAAAGTGGCAGTCGAGTAGCTACATGTACCTAAATATCAAGATTCCCCACGTGCATACAAATCTGTGTGCATGTGGACACCTCACCTAAACATTAATTTTCCAACTCAAAAAAAAAAAAAAAAAAAAAAACCCTTAATTTTCGGCCATTGAAATCCGATACAGAAAGATGCGATCGTAAGAATCGAGAAAAAAAAGGTGCCGAGACGGTGAGACCATTGTGAGAATGAATGAATGTGATTGGGGTAGATGACCTTCACCCACTTCCAGAGGCTCCCCAGGATCTTGGTGCCCAAAAACGCAATAAAAATGTTCAGTATTTTTTTTACAATTTTTTCTTGAAGAAGTGCGTACTGATAAAGCCCATACCGAGTTGCTTAAGCTTTTCACCCAAATACCAAGTAAATGCAAATCATTAAGGCAATGAGTACAAAACAAGAGTCAAATGATTGTAGAAGTGGGATGAAACTTGCCCGAAATTCAAGAATCCACGCCCAACTCGATTCAGGATTTCCGGTAAGTAGTTCGTTTTAGGCTACAAAAGAAGATCCGGGAACAAATGCTGAAGATGTTAATCTCTACGCTACAATATTTTTTTTTTTTGGCATAAATATACCAACAAATCACTTCGAAATTTGAAGAGAGCCCAAGATCCATTAATATTTAATGGTCCATCAAACCAGGTTTAACATTAACCATGAATGTTCATGGGAGAAAAAGAGTTAGGCTAAAAACTACATTTTTATTTCATTGCTATTTTACAATGCTGATGTGATAGGTTCGCTTCGATCAACCATTAAATCAGTCATTGTTAAAAAAAAATAAAAAATTAATAGTTAGTTAAGATTATCATAAGCATTGTGAAATATGTGCACACTACAGATAGGAAGAAGTGAAGAATTTTGGCAACCACATTCCTTGCATCTAACATTGTCATAACCTAGATGGATCTGATCCATTTCAGTGATTTCACTTCAAATGGTGATAAATTATTTCATAACTCAAATTAGATTTTATAGATTTAGAGGTGTATATGTTGTCACGTGTTGAATATGTTATTATAAACACCATTAAATGCATCAAAACAAAATCTAAACTATAAAACAATTGATATTCATTTAAAGTTAGACTGCCATCAAAATTTAAAGCTTTAAATGGGCTATTCATTCAAATTCCAAACAAATGAACCCCACATATCAAGGTACAATTCAACCCCAAATGTGCTATTAATGCTCAAGTACTATTTGTCCCAAATCTTCTTCTCAAAGTAAGGACAAAGTTTTTCTCCAAGTTGAATTAGAAGAATTTCTTTTTAACTCCTTATATCACATTGATATATGGCAATATATAAACTTGGGGTTACAAGAATTTTCTTTAGAAAAACTTCGTCCTCCAAGCAATATTTACCAAGTTCTTGAGTAATTCCTTTTAATTTTTATTTATCTCTTGCCCTAAATTCACATCTCACACTTCCAAACGAGCGCCAACAGAGCGCGGAGGATCTTTTCCCACCAAAAACCACATATATTAAAGCAAAGACCCGAACGATTTCCCAGATATTAATAAAGCAAGAAAAGATAACCCCAGGCCCAGGCAACAGTGTTAAATAAAGTTACATTTAGAATCCTCTGTAGATGACGACAAAACAAGGCAAAATAGCCTTGGGATTAAACACATACAGCTCATCCAAATTGGAATAGAGCCCCGCAGCCCCAGCAACCGAATCGTACTCTTCCATGCTCCCCTCCATGTTCTTCTTCACTCTGCCGGCAATCACCCGGCAAACCAGCATTGCCCGCCTGTCGTTGTTGTCCTCCGCCGCCGACACTCCAGCTTTGTCGTGCGCCTTCCCACTCGTCGCAGTTGTCAAAATTCCCTTCTCAGCAACTCCTCCGGCTGATTCTCCGGCGACCCTGAAGCCATTCTTGATGATGCTGCATACACTGCATTGTGGGGTCGAGTTGCAGAGGTTGGAGGACCCGTTTAGGCCCAGCGAGCAGACAAAGTTGGTGCAGTGGAATCTGAGGAGCTCGTTGCCGTCTGCTATGCAGCGTGGGTGCTTCTTGGGGAGCTTAGTGGCTTTGGCTTTGATGGAGTCTCTGTATTCCTCAAACTTGGAGATGGTCTTCTGGGTGTTGTGGACTTTCAGGATGCGGTCAATTTTGCAGATGGGTGTTTCTTTGTTTAGCCAGCTTGACTGGAATATGATTTCCACTATGTTTTTGCTGGTGTCTTCAGGACCCAGTTCAGATACTGTGGATTTTGATACCCAGAGAAAGAGATTGAGAAATCGGCAGCAATGTGCATTTATTTGGGTAATGGGGAATGAAATGAGACATAAAACAGTAATGGTGCATGCAGAAAAGTAACCAAAATGAACATCATGTGTGAGAGAGAAATTGAAATTAGATAGCTGAGAGCATTCTATTAAGTCAGAATTAAAGGGTGTCGGATCAGGAATCAAAATGAAAATTTGACAAACAAATCAAATACAGATTTGGACAGGAAGAGTACATTAACAACAATTACTAATTCCAAGGATCACATTAATCAAATTCGAACTTTATGGGTCAAATTAGCAATAAATTAAGACATTAACGGACCAAAATGAATTTTTGCCTAAAAAAAAAAAAAGAACAGTGAAAATACCTGCATGCCTTACAGCCTGATGGAGCTCCAAATTTTCAGCTTTCATGAAGATCTCACCACATTCAGGGCAAGAACAGATGCTACTCCTGAGAGAAGGGTCTCTGGTGAAACCAAGTACAGGATCTACCACCATTCTACACTCATAGCAGCCAGAGAATCTCCTGAAAGGCATTCCTCTAAAAGATCCACCAATGGACGAATTAGATGCTGCAGAGAATGAGGAAGCAGAGGAAACAACTCCATTGAGTTCCTGCAGAGGAGCTTTCATGGATCTGCTAGAAGTATCATTGCTGCTTGAACCCATTGAGGCCCTTTTCTTGTGGACTTCCGGGGATCCCGTTTCAGGTCTATGCATGACCTTGGTGTTGCTACAGAGTGAGCCAGAGCACTTCATTTTCTTGCATTTCTTGGCATTCTCCTCCACGGCTTGCTCATGCTGTTGCTTTTGATGCTCCTTTTGTTGCTGTCGCTTTTGTTGCTGCTTTTGTTGTTGTTGGTGTTGTTGTTTTTGTTGCATTTGGAGATCTTTACAGGTCAATAGCCCTCTTAAAACTGACCAAGAGGGTGCTTTCTCAGATTTTATGGGCTGCTGGTTTTGGTCTTGGTGGATTTGCTTGGTAGGTTTTGTTTGGTTTTTGGGTTTAGCCATTGAAAATGAGATCTAAAAAAGGTACGTATGAGTTAAACAAATGGTGAGTCTCTGGGGTAGAGTTTCTGTCTTCCAGAATATCACATCAGATGCTTTATAGACATGAACCGAAGAAGAAGCTGGTGGGGGAAGTGGGAGGTGCAGAGGAGTTCCCTTGTGGGGCTCTTTGACGTCTTCATGTTTTGATTTATATATTTTTGGCTGTTTGCAAGGGCATTGTTAATGATGTGCATCTGACGGTTGAAATTGCGAAGAGAGATTCAGAGATTGTTGTATCGACCGTAGGAGAAGAAATCCATATGGGTCCCCCACCCATTAAAATTACCCAGTGGATTGTCTTTATTGCCCGGTAACATACGTGATGACTGTCAGGATAGAGCGCTAAAAATTGTATGCATCCGATGGTTGTGATCTATTTTAAAAGGAGTCAACTTTTGGTCTTAATTTTTGGGTCAGCCTGGGTGTCATTTTGTAACTCGTCCTTCTTTTAAGGGGTCAATTTATTTTCTTTCTTTCTTTTTATTTTTTTATTTTTTTATTTTTGTCATGGATGTTAGAAAATTAATAATTAATAATTGATTTGATTTAATATATTATTGGGATATCATTTAGGTTTAGGCTGGCGAAATGGTAAGTGAATCTTTGCATTATCAAAATTTAGGCTGGCGGAATTGGGTCTAGAGTTCCAAGTACCCAACCTTTCACCTAATGGATCCGATAACCGGATTGGAATCCATCTCCTAAGCCTAATTGGGCCATAATAAGCCCATCCCCTCTCTCTCTCTCCCCCCCTTTTTTTTTTTTAACAATTATTAAATATAACTGTTATTATTATTATTATTTTTTTGACATGAACTGTTATTTATAAACGTTGTTGATAAATTTGACATTTTTATTCATATACCTAGTTCAGTTAAATATGGGACTGAGAGTTTCTCAAAAAAAAAAAATATGGGACTGAGAGAGAGGAAAAAGAATCCTCTCCATTTTAAATTTTTTCCATTTCATCTAGTTAGTACATATAGAAAGGTAGTGTTGTTCAAAAATTTGAACCTCAAAAAAATTTGGACAATTTTGCCATTTTAAATGCACTAACCGGAGGAAATGAAGGTCTCCAAGAGGTAGTTTAATTGGCTGGAATCATGTCTAATGAAGTGGAGGTCACTAATTCGAATCTCCTTCCCTCATCTTGTGCGGGCATGTCACACAAAAAAAAAAAAAGAAAAAAAAAAAAAAGCAAATGAAGGAAATTTGAAAGGAAGATGATACTTTTCTGGGAGGGAGAGATGGGAAATTTTAATGACTTTTCTTTTTTCTCTATCAAATGTACAAGTTGATAGGATTTCTGATTGGTGAATAACATTCTCCCTTCCTTTCATATATTTTTTTTTTTAAAAAAAAAACTTCAGTTAATTTTCCATTTGATTTGAAAAAAAAAAAAAAAAATTCCACGAAAGCCTCTCTTACCTAGTTTTGATAAAAGTAATATTAACAAACCTCACTTTTAGCTTCCTTGTCTCATCTATATAAAAGTACCAATCATCTCTTGAATATTGAGATCCATTGCAGCACTGCACTGCACAGTACATGCAACTGAAGTTATTTTATAGTCGCAATTTTTTTTTTTTAATATATATATATAATTTTTGGGTGGGTGGGGGGAAACATTACTCTCGAACTCCAACAGCAATTAATGGTGAAGTGGGTTAGCAGAGAAAGCAGGGCTGTAATCGAAGGTGGGGGGGTTTTGGGCTGAGCGCAGGGCACAAACATTAAGGTACACACTAATTGCGCCATAATGGTGCCTCTTATGGGTAAAAGCTGCCTGGTTGATTCCTTTTGCCTCAAAATCAGATTCTCTGTGGAATAAAGCTTCTACTTTAAGAAGCACAAAAATTCACACTTATCCCACTAAGTTGGTGGATATTAATTCACCATTTGAAGTTAATTACTTTTCATATTCTAACCCATGCACAAAAGTTAACAGAAACATGTTTCTTGGTTACCGTTACTCAGTGATGTGTATGTATGTGTAGTAGAAGTTGAGATCAGAGTGACTGGGATAGGAATTCAAATACCAATTGAAAATAAAGGAAAAAAGTATTAAAGATTAATGCACTTTGGAATTTCTTTGTTAAAAAATGCTTTCAGAGAGGCATTAGGAAAGAATATATCGGTTACTATGATATAAACAATGGGTGTATCAGAAACAGTGAGCACTAGCTTTACATATTTGAATTCAAATGATCTTATGCAATCCATAAGCTGTACTTTTTTACAATATATATTTCAAAATGATGGAAGAGAAAAAAAAAAATAATAAATAAAATTGTTACTGTCAACTGCCGATCAATGCGATCATCTAGTTTTAGGAGCTCAATTCCAATTTTTAGTTTGGGCAATCTAATGGTATTAGAAGTGCCACATAAGTCGTTGAAAATTTGAAAGTAATTTTAGTTTTCAACGTGCCGAACTCACTTGCCTTGATAATACATAAATTTTTGCATTTATTTGCACGGTTAGTGTTCCGTCCAAATATTATAGTTAATGTTCCGTGTGTCGTATTTATGACATTGGCAAGGCTTTTAGGTTAACCAGCCTAATCCTAGCGGGTTGGGGTGTTATAACCATGGTCCCCCGAACGCAATATTTAGCTAAGAGTGGTCTAGGGCTTATCGAAAATGGGCTTGTGGTTATATGTGGCTATGAGCTATCAGATGGTGTTTTAGCCCAGAGTCCTTGTGGAAGGGAAATGGGCCGAAGCCTATACAGCATGTCAGGCCTTGTTCTTCCTCCTTCGCCCATTTTAAACTTCAACAAGAAAAAGAGTAGGAAACTTTGAATTTTGTCCTCCTCCATCGGGATCCGGGTCCTTTCCGGTCCAAAATAGACGGGAGAAATTCAAAGGCCACAAGTGAGTTTAAAGTTAAAAAATATTTTTTCTTTTCTCTTTTCTTGCTCTTCTTGCCAAGAGATATATGCTTTTTCACTAGCAAATGGCAAGGTACATGAAAGCACTTCGTGTTATCATTTTATTCCTATTTTTTGCATTAATTCAAGAGAAAGCATACCCATGTCATACTGATTGACGTGTCATATTATTAAATTGATATGTATAGCCACTTAAAACATGCTGCATTAGTCAATGTGACATGAGTATTGTAAGTGAGTGTGAATAGTAACATTACTCTACGGGAAATGTAACATGGATTAGCTTTAAGGCGTACTGCTACTTTTTACACAAATGTACTACACTCATGCCACTGGCTAACATAATGTGTTTTGAAGGGGACATGCTTTTAGTGTGGACATGTTAAAAAAAAAAAGTGGTTGATTACTCTAAGAGACCTGCAACATGGACCAATATTAAATATTAATGTTACTATTTACATTTATTTCACACCAGTTGATATAATAAATTATTTAAAATACGTCATGTTAGTGGATGTCAAATGAATATGCATTACTCAATTTTAAAATAGAAAATGGGCCTAATATCACCATTTGATCGGAGAAGAAAGAGGTCCACTTAGAGATTGTTGTTGACAGGCTCCTGGATGGGTCCAATAAAATAGAATAGAGAAAAAGCCCAACGAAAGGCCCAATGCTAGCAAAGCGTAGGCACCAGGAGGAGCGGCAATAGGCCGTTCAAAATTTTCACGCTCTCCCTCTCTGACACACTCATCAGTGAGTGGCGTGAGTGTCACCGAGAGACCCATCGGCGAGAATCACCCTCAACCTGATTACGAAAACCCTCATGCCCATGGGGCACCTTCGAGGCCTAATCTGAATCCCTTCCCGCCAGTTGTATCTCATATATTATTTTCCTGTATCCCAATAGAAATGCCGTTGAGATCCTGCCATGGATGGGGAGGCTAACCTTCCGGTCCGACCTGCGTCGGAGAGGATTCTGATCCGTCCAAACACCGTGAAGCCACAGGATACGACGACGTCGTCCTCATCGTCTTCTTCGCCAGACTTCCTCCGCAATGTCCAGGCCGCCTTCAAGCGCCACCGCCCTATTGGTCTCTCTCTCTCTCTCTCTCAAGGTCTAATTGTTCCTAAAATGTGAAACACTTGGCGTTTTTTTTAGGTCGATAAGTTGAAAGCTGAATTTAGGGTTTCTTCTGCCTTTTTTTTTTTCTTTTTTTCTTCCTGTATTTGCGTTAGTATCATTCACTGAAAAGTTAAAACTTAGGGTTTATTTGGGTGGGTTTCTCATCAATTTCGCTATAAATTAACTATCTGTTTAGTTTTATTGCTGAAAAGTCTGTTAAGTAAGTGTCTGCGATTTATTTTGGGCGGTGAGTTTTTCAATGAAATATGAACTCAAAATTGGGAGTTCTCTTAATGTTTCCTGTATCTGCATTTAGAGATAGACAGGTGTGGGGTTCTTCAATGATTTAGAGTTAAGAATTTGCCGTCTTTTTGAAGCAGCCTCCGAGTTTGATTTACTTCAATTGAACCTTTTTCTTTTCTTTAAGTAAAGTATATGTACTGAAAGCTTTGCTTGTTACTATATGATGTTTAGTAATGTTAATCACTGTATTTTCTCCAGTAGCTTTTGTGAAATGCTATTTCTTTTGGCTTTCTGTCTGAAGACAAATGAGGATTTTGCGGTTGAATTAAATTCATTTATATGATTGTTTAACCTTTGGCCATCACTTCTGATCCTTTCGATTCTATGCATGAACGAAAATGACATTTTTGTAATGTTCAATTCTGAGGAAATTTCAGGCCCAGCGCAGTCCAATATTTTAAGGCCTAGGCGGATGTTGGTTCCCCAACGGGAAGTGTCAAGAACTTCAGATTCTAGCGTGGGTCCTATGGTAGATGCCAAGAAGTCTCAAGATGTGGTTTCACTGAGACAGGGTCACATGGCGAAGGGTTCAATTGTAGCGACTAAGAGTGCAGCCACTGTTCTTGGGGAAACTCAAGATGATGCATCAATTACTCCACCTTCCATTTCAGGCACTATTACCAAAACCTTTGATGAGAGCTTCAATCAATTTGATGTGCAGAGAGATCAACCTAAATTCGTTACTGGTTGTAAGGATGACAGAGCGATGCCTTTGTTGCATGGAGAATCTCAAAACGCTGATGGTCACAAAAAGGTCCAGCTTTCCATTGGAAGCAATGCTGTTTCCCAGGGTAATATTCAGTCCCTTCTCTTTTAAAGTGCTAGGAATCCAGTTTCTGTTTTTTGGTGCATTTGTGGCAGCTTTCCAGGTGACATAGTGAATTTGGTAATGCTGTAGAATTCCTGAGTTTGTCACTATGCTCCACAATATATTTTTCTCCTCTTTCAACATGCAGGGGCCGATGATGGAATGGCCACTGGATTGGAGAAATTATCATCTCATATGGGTTCACTTGCATTGACAGAAATGGAATGGATTGCAAGCAATCAAATTGAGGCATCAACAGTTGTTAACGATGACCCGAAGCACCGGAGCTTTCATAATACAGATTCCGAAAGGTCTGCTGCTGGGATTACTTCTTTGTTGGCAAAGAGAACCACAGATGTCCAGGATCAGCTGCACCAGCTTAGAAACTTCTTAAGCCAGCCTGCTACTCAATCTTCAGTTGTTGGGCCATCATGTGCTACCACAACATCTGTCCACTCAACTTCAGCACCCATGCTGAATTTAACAACCTGTAGCTCTCATCTGCATCGAGATAACAGTTCTCACGTGGCAGTAGAACCTTTGGTAGATATTAATATTAATTCCCAATGTAAAGGTCAGGGAAATGTGGTCCAGCTTTCAAATCCTTCACCAAAGGATGTTGGTGAAATGATAATTGATGAGAAAGCTATCGCGGGCAAGGCTTCTAACTCTGCTATTGATACCCATGTGGAAGTGAAGCAACATGACCTTTCTAAGGAGCAACAGGGCAGAGTGCCAAAGGAAATTGACATTCCTGAAAATCCATCTCTTCATGACAATAAGTCAACTAAGGGGAAAGGATATGCTGGTGATGTTACCAATGTGCAATCTCAAGGTCCCTTGTCCAAAAACTCATCTTCAGATGTGAAGTTGGAACCTTCTAAATCAGAAAGACAAGAGAGGGCTGCAAGTGGGAAAGGGGCATCAGCTCCTCGTAAAAGGAGTTATGACCCTGACTTGTTCTTCAAAGTTAAAGGGAAGCTTTATCAGAGGCTTGGAAAGATAGGTAGTGGGGGAAGCAGTGAGGTCCACAAGGTTATTTCATCAGACTGTGCGATCTATGCACTTAAAAAAATCAAGCTCAAAGGTCGTGATTATGCCACTGCATATGGGTTCTGTCAAGAAATTCAATATTTAAAAAAGTTGAAAGGGAAGAACAACATTATACAGCTTATTGACTTTGAGGTACTCACTTTCAACTTAAAATTATTAATTACAATAATATGCAAGTCATTGCTTTCAGATAATTTCTTTATTTAGTCTACTTTAGGGCATCTATTATCATGTGTACAGAAAAACATGCTACTTAAATTTTGACATAGCTGTTTCTAAGAGAGAACCCAATATGATTCCAAAGTGTAGTTCAAATGTCTTTAACTTGCCAGCTTAGTCTTCTGCAGTAAGGTTTTGATGGTTAGATGGCACTTAAGCAGCCAGACAAACAATTGGTCTTAGAGGGATGCTTTTTAGGATACCCTGATATTTAAATGAGTCAAGTTTGTTTAAATTGTCCAACCAAGCTGCCTCAAAAAGTCCAGCAAGGGGGCTTCAGATGTCAAAACTGTGGTCTACAGAAGGGCATGAGTGAGCCAAAAGTATTTAAAGATGAGGTTGAGTTTCTGGCCAGACATTCAAAACAGTCAAAACTCAGATGGGGTTGAGTATTATTATGTTTTTTTTTCTTTGTATTTGTCATATAATTTAGGTTATTAGTAGAAATGCTTTTTACAGTCTAATTTGTCTTTCTTATATACTTGAGTGAATCTAAACCCAATCTTGCTCTTAGGTGACAGATGAGGCTTTGCTCCAGGAAGTCATGAACGGCTCCATGAGTAATAAAGATGGCAGAGTCAAGGATGATGGATATATATACATGGTACTCGAATATGGGGAAATTGATTTGGCACACATGCTATCCCAAAAGTGGAAGGAAATGGATGGCTCCAATCAGACCATAGACGAGAACTGGCTCCGCTTCTACTGGCAGGTACTCAAGCTATACCTTTCTGTGATTGGTACTCCCTCCCCAAAATAGATGAAAGTTTAAAAATAACATGTATTTTAATGAAACAAATACTCTTTTTTCTAAAATGTTCTTGGGCCAAGAAATCACATTTGAAAATGGATAATTTTTTTTTTTTTTTTTTTTTTTTTTTTTTTTTTGAGTTTTTGTTTTTGTTTTCTTCTTTTTCTCCTTAATATGGGGTTTCTTTTGTATACTTCCTATGTAGTAGGGTTGCGCCCCTTTTGCACTACTCTAATGAGATTACATTACTTATAAAAAAATGTTTTTATTTTTGGAAACTTTTATCTATTTAAGACAACAGAAAAAAGAAAGTACTTCATCTATTATGGGACAGAGGAAACAATTGCTAGTTTATCTATTGCTTTGTATCTGTATTTGTGCTTACAATTGCGATTGCCTAATAGTTGCATTTGTTTGCAAATTGTTTAGAAGTTTGGTAGTTCTTGGCTCTTTGTTTAGTGTTATTGTTTTGTGATAGTCCACAAATCCACAAATATCTTCTTCTACTTGCCCATAGTGAAAAATTTAAAAATTGTTTTGTTATGTTCCACAAATATCTTCATTGCCCATAGAGAAAAAATTAAACTGATGTAAACTTTTTAGATAAGTTGAATATCATTTTTTTAATTTTAGACCCATAGAGAATCAACCCCCCCGGCGTGTGTTCCTTAAAGAAATTTGCAAGATCTTACTTTTTCATTTGTTAAATAACTCCTGGACTACCATGTTTTCCAAGTGGGAAGTTGAATATCTGATTGAAGTTCAACCAATTCATTATGTTGATCTGAAATTTTGCAATTTTTTTTTTCCCTGAGTATTTGTATCTTTAAATATATTTTCTGTAACATGTCTTAAAGCAAGGGTATGTTGTGGTTAAAGGTGATTATGGTGTCAATTTCCTTATTTGAGTTCCAAATTGTCAAACCCACAATTGACTAGTTCACTTGGCATTGTACAAGTGAAATACCTTCATTTGCTTTGACTTCTCTTGCACTTGTTGCCACTTTTCTCCATATTGTGCTGCTGTACAATTCAAGGGACCAGGATCTGGATTACTGTTTTTGCACTATGCTTGAAAGATGTGCCAAGGTACTGAGGCATGTGCTCCCTCAGTATAAGAGTATTTGTGCCCTAGTGTGTACACGAACTAGTTCACTTTAGTTGCGACAAGGTAACCTTGCTGATTGTTTTATATATGGAAACTGAAATTATGCTGTTGAAAAACTTGGCAGCAAATTCTTCACGCTGTCAGCACAATACATGAGGAACGGATAGTGCACTCAGATTTAAAGCCAGCTAATTTCCTTCTTGTCAAGGGTTCCCTAAAGCTAATTGATTTTGGCATTGCCAAAGCTATAATGAGTGATACCACTAACATCCAAAGGGATTCACAGGTAATTTTTATTTATGCCCACAAATAGGTTATATATATATCATTTAGTTTGTGTTCCTCTCTGGTGACCGATCATATGTAGCCACATTTAGAAGGATGAGTGTCTTCTTGCTTTTCATGCTGCGGAAGTGCAATAATTGGTGGATTGCAAGTTTATAATTATGGTTGTTTCTTTTTGCTCCTAGCTAACTGCTTTCTCTTATATACTTTATGTGTACTTAGGGGCGCCTTTACACTTTTAATGATATTTGCTGATTACTTATATAAAAAAAATGATAATAATAAAAAAAAATTATTGTTGAACACAGTGCATATTAGTCAATATATGTATTGGCATTGGTCCTCCAAGGTACTGACTATGGCTCCTTTAGCTGAATTCAAATATTACCAAGTAGGTCTGTAGAAGTTCTCTACCATTCTATATGCTTTTACTTTGCTTCTGACCCTACTCGATTTTTAGTATAAATATGAAAATTTTGAGGTCATTTAGTGTTACTAATAATTTATGTTCTTGTAAATTTTTTTTTTTATAGTTATATTATTTGAGTTAATTTGGGACTTTTGATAGGAAATTTTATTGAGAACGTTATTCCCAAGCTCTGTTGTTTATTATAGAATTATTTTTGTTTAGTGATATAGGATTTTGAGTATTCAAGAATCAGACAAATGTGAGGTTATACATTACTCCAACACGGGTAATTGTATTTCTACGATTAGGTTAACATTATAATATGATTTCAATTTTTTAATATCATTTTTCTTACTGTTTGTTCAGAACCTTTTGCTTTAATCATCAAAACACCCTTGACTTTGTCTGCATCCACAACTGACATTGGTATATGCTGTACTGTTTAATCACCTGATAAACCAGAGTGCTTGGCATAAATGAATAATTGTTATGTCGTACTTTTGCTTAGTTCTCATATTTTGAGCACCGCAGGTGGGTACACTGAGCTACATGTCTCCAGAGGCATTTATGTGCAATGAAAACGATGCAAATGGAAACATCATAAAGTGTGGTCGGCCATCAGACATATGGTCCCTTGGCTGCATTCTTTATCAAATGGTATATGGAAGGACCCCCTTTGCAGAGTACAAGACATTTTGGGCCAAGTTCAAAGTTATAACAGATCCAAACCATGAGATTACGTATGAGCCAGTTCCTAACCCCTGGCTTCTTGATCTTATGAAGAAGTGTCTCGCATGGGACCGTAATGAAAGGTGGAGGATCCCTCAGCTGCTTCAACACCCTTTTCTTGTTCCCCCGGTTCCGCCGGAACCTCGGCTATCTTCCTCTCAAGACCAAAGCTGTAAACTGCTCCAACTTATTGCTGAAACTTGTGCCGGTGACCGGGAAGCTTCAGCTCTATGCTGTCAGCTTGAAGAACTGCTCAAGGACCCAGTTCAGAAAATAACATCTCCATTATTAACATCACGAGACCAACAATGCAAGTTGCTTTCCCAGATGTCAAAACTTTGCTTTCAGCTCCAGGAACGTTTAACAAACTCAGAGAATTAAGTGAAGATCCGGGAATGTATTTCAGTATATGTATGTATTGAGTGTTTCGACCTTGGTCAGTTCTTTTCGCCCTGAAAGAAAATCATGATCGGCTATATATGCTTCTTCATCTTTTGAAATATGTAATCAGCCTTGTTGTGTTGTTGTGTTCTCTTAATAGGAGAAAACTAATATATGCTATCAGCCTATCAGGCATCCATAATTCACTCGTATTGATTTCTGCAGTGTTGATCATAGCATAGCAGGACAAGAAATTTAATTTAATTTCTGTAAACAATTCTGTACAGTGAGATTGTATTCAGTCCATTTTCAGATTTAACCAAGCTGGCAAATCTGATATCATGGTCTTATGATGGAAAAATCTTGAATCATCCCTTGATATCTTTTTTCAATATACGTCCTTGCTGTAAGAGAGAAGTAACCTTCTTCACTACCACTGCGTGGGGGTCATGGCACAGAAAATCGTATAAACTATCACTCTCTTAATCTATTTGGCATGCTGCACGTGTCAAAACTGTCCCAAAAACATCGATTAAGAAAATAGTAATGCTACATACAACACAAACATCTCATAAATATTCCACAAAATTGACGTAGCAAGGCTTAATTTGACCCTCGGATATGTCACAAGATTAAATCCTAGTACTCATGCATTGTAAGAATGAAGCCAGATTACAAATATGTAATGACTTTGTTTTTGATAAATCTGTGCCTTGGAATTTCCTGGAAATGAAAGAACTAAAGTTACATTACAAGTAAAAGGCTACACTATTAACAATTTGAATATTAACGAAAACACTGGAAATGACGATAAAGAGAACACTAAATCCAAT